>NW_007079115.1:1751-63288 GCF_000164805.1 Carlito syrichta | reverse complement strand
TGGGGGACGGCTTCCCGGGCAAGGAGACCCGGCAGCAGGTCGGCGACGAGGCGCGCGCGCTGCCCGACGCCGGCAAGTTCGCGGACGGGCAGCTGGTCAGCCAGAAGAGCGACTCGTCCAGGGACATCCGCGGCGACCGGATCACCTGGGTCGAGGGCAAGGAGCCCGGCTGCGAGACCATCGGGCTGCTCGTGAGCAGCATGGACGACCTGATCCGCCACTGCGACGGGAAGCTGGGCAACTGCAAGGTCAACGGCCGGGCGAAAGCCGTGGTTGCTCGTTATCCGGGCAGTGGAACAGGTTATGTGCGTCATGCTGATAATCCAGATGGAGATGGAAGGTGTGTGACCTGTATATATTATCTTAACAAAGACTGGGATGCCAAGGTAAGTGGAGGTATACTTCGGATTTTTCCAGAAGGCAAAGCCCAGTTTGCTGACATCGAACCTAAAGTTGATAGACTGCTGTTTTTCTGGTCTGACCGTCGCAACCCTCATGAAGTACAACCAGCATATGCTACCAGGTGAAAAAGGTGTGAGGGTTGAGCTCGATAAACCTTCTGATTCAGTCAGTAAAGACGTCTTATAGAGCCTTTGAACCAGCAATACTCCCACTTCACCTACAGTAATTGTTGATGCTATGTGTTGACTTGTGAATACAAATAAATGGGATAAAGAAACAATAGAGAGCCAACTGACATTTTAATAAGAAAACAGAAACAACTTTTTGTGTGTTGCATCAAACAGAAAATTTGACTGCTGTGACTTTGTACTGCATGATCGACTTCAAATCTGATTACTTATGGGAAGAAGATAAGCTATCAACTGAAAATGGTTTTTACATCTGGACATGAAATAAGTGCCCTATGTAGAATTTTTTTCATTCTTATATTTTGTCAGATCTGTCATCTAGCTGAGTTCATTTCATCTCTCCCTTTTTTATATCAAGTTTGAATTTGGGATAATTTTTCTATGATTAGGTACAGTTTAAAAAACTGTATTAAGAATTACAGTATTGTTCCTCAAAATAACATCAATCTATTTTTGTAAGCCTCTTTGTACTATTAAATTTGGCCCTAAAAGACCTCTTAATAATGATTATTGCCAGTGACTGATGATTTTCTTTTTACTTAAAATAAGAAGAGAAGCACTTGGATTACAGCTGAAAAATCAGATTGTCTTGTAGTCCTTTCTTACACGAATTTGAACTTTTAAAAATCACTGTTGTCTTTCTTTTGGCATTGTTAATAATGAAACCTAATAGTAAAACAGTCATCATTTACTACCAAAAAAAGAAAAAGAAAAGGACTGACAGTGGTGGGAAACTATAGGGGGGGAGGGGAAAGGAGGTGGAATTAACGGTAGTAATATCTGTCTGGGGGTGGGGAAATACCCCTTATCAACAAGGGTGCCTGAACGAAGCATATTTGTATACCTAACCCTTAATTGTACCCCACAATATCAAATAAAAAATATTGATATAAAAATTTTAAAAAATTGTACATATTCATGTATCACATAGTGATGTTGCAATACATATAATGTATAGTGGTCAGATCAGGGTAATTAGCATGTCCATCTCAAACATTTATTATTTCTTTGCATTGGGAACTTTAAATATCTCCTTCTAGCTATTTGAAATGATAAATTATTGTTAACTATAGTCATTTTACAGTGCTATAGAACATAAGAATTTATTTCTCCTATTTTGGTGTAGCTTTGTTTTCTTTAAGTTTCTTCTTATTCCCCATTCTCCTACCCTTCCCAGCCTCTAATATGCTTTGTCAGACTTTTTTACATCTGTGAAATAAAAAAACTTTTTTTTTAACTTCCATATATGAGTGAGAACATGCAGTGTTTAACTTTTTGTTTCTGGCTTATTTCATTTAACATAAGATTCTCCAGTTCTGTCCATGTTGCCATGAATGACAGAATTTCATTCTTTTTTTAATGGATGGATAGTATTTCATTGTGTACTGTATTTTCCTGATCAATTCACCTGTGTTGGACACCTAGTTTGATTCCATATCCTGGGTTTTTGTGAATAGTACTGCCATAAAGATGGAGGTACAGATATCTCTTTAATACGTTGATTTTCTTTCTCTTTGATAAATGGGCAGTAGTGGGATTGCTGGATCATGTGGTAGTTCTGTTTGTGATTTTTTGGAGACACTCCCATAATATTCTCCATAGTGGCTGTACTAATTTACTTTCCAACCAATATTGTATGGGTCCCCCTATCTCTATATCCTTGCCAGCATTGATTATTTTTTGTATTTTTGATTACAGCCATCTAACTGCGATGAGATAGTACCACATCATGTTTTTCATTTGTATTTCCCTGTTGATTAGCAATGTTGAGTGTATTTTCATATTTTGGTGGTCATTTGTATGGTTTTTGTTTTTGAGCTAAATTTGTTCAAATCAGTTGCCCATTTTTAATTGGATTGTTTTTTGTTTGTTTTCGAGATGTTTAAGTTTCTTGTATATTATGGATATAAATCCCCGGCCAGATAGTTTGGAAATATTTTATTATTTTACGTTAATTAAGGTATATGATGTTCAACTTGCTCAGAAACACATGATGTTTTATGTGAAGAAATTAGCTAGCATAACTCCAAAATACTAAACATTTCCTCACTTTTTTGTTTCCTTTTTGCAGATTTTAAACATGAATGTAAGTTTCTTCTTTGGCAGATTCTTAAAAGATTTAAACAGACATTGAAAGACTTTAGTTCTTTAATTTTTCCTTTCTTTTTTTAATAACTACAAGCATTTGAATCAACATAATTCTCAGTCAAGTTAGCTGGAATTTTCATGCAAAACCCAGAGCCAGGTAGAATATTTAAAGATTCATCTCTATCCAGCAAGTAATTATTAATATACAAATTAGGTATGAAATACCTGCCTTACAGCCGGGCTTGGTGGCGCAGCCTATAATCCCAACTCTTTGGGAGGCCGAGGTGAGTGGATTGCCTGAGCCTGAGGGTTCAAGACCAGCCCAGGCAAATTAGCGAGACCTTGTCTCTACAATAAATTAAAAATTAGTCGGGGCGCGGTAGCACGGGCCTGTGGTTCTGGCTACTTGGAAGGCTGAGGCGGAAAGATGGCCTGAGCCCAGCAGGCCGACGCTGGGGTGGTCATGAGCATGCCACTGCACTCCAGGCTGGGTGACAGAGTGAAACTCCAACTCAAAAAAGAAAAAAAAGAAATACCTGCCTTGTACATGTTCATTTCACACTCTTCTATCCAAGATTGTCACTGCTAAAAGATCATATTGTTTTCTTCCTCACTGACTCCAGTTATGTCCTTACAATCTTTGGGAAGTTTTGTTTGGAGCCTAGGTTGAAATACAATTTTATTTCTAGAATAATTTAAAATAGAAAGCTCTCATTTTCCTTCCCTTCTCTTTTCTATGATTTCTAAAGATGGAAATAACATAATTTTCTCATAAATTCTATCTGACTTTTCTAACATATAAAAGTTATAGCTTCTAATCAACTAAAAAAATCCCACATTATATTAGCCATAAGTTCAGCAGTGTATTCTATGCCTCTTCATCAAAACATTTCCAATATAGAGATATTGATTTCCATATTAAATTGGCAAAGCAACATTAATTCTGAAATTTCATTCAGAAATCAATTCAGATATGTTATTTGTTTATGAAATAATGTAAAAGTATGGACTAAATATAAATAAACTGAGCTATTTAGGTCAAACAATCCTTGAGTCAGGACTTCAGGAATCACTGTATTGAATTATGTACCCTTTATTGAACTTTGCCATAGTCTCTGGAAATTTATAAACTTTGAAGCTCTTTACAAAGTTTTTGAATCGTTCTAAATTATACAAGTCTAACATGGGTAAGAGACATGTGATAATTAGTAGTCTCTTACCTATTGTAAAGTGAGAGTATATTCTTCTCTTTTTTCCTTAATTGAGCTACCAACAAAATGACATCACAACATGAGATAGTATCACTCTAGAAAATTGTGTTGTATGAATCATGTTTCACTTTGTATCTGTTGTTTTCCAACAATATTTCCGATGTTGTTTCTAAAATTATTAAAGAAAAACAAAAATCTACAATTTCATCTTCAGCGATCGATACTAAATAAAGCGTTACGTTTCTTATGACCTCAACAGACAAATTTCACCAACCAAAATCTAAGCTACAAAACAAAATTAGTAACTTAGACTGTCATGCCAATCATTACAATTCAGAAAATACTATTAAAATATCAATATATTTTACATTTAAATTGATTCTACTTATTTCCAGGGAACATGTTTTATCCCTATATACTTCTAATGCTCTTTATTTTTTAAAACAGTGGCAATATTAAAAAGTATTTGTTAATAAATAAATATTTTGATATATATTTCAGAAATACTATTAAAATATCAATATATTTTACATTTAAATTGATTCTACTTATTTCCAGGGAACATGTTTTATCCCTATATACTTCTAATGCTCTTTATTTTTTAAAACAGTGGCAACATTAAAAAGTATTTGTTAATAAATATTTTGATATATATTTTCTAAAAGTCAAATTTTAATGAGAAGTAAATAAAATTAATACATAATAATGATGACATAATGAATTAAACTATATTTAAACTCTAACAATATTATTTTGGTAGGTTCATAGTTTGTTAGAAATAATCTTGTGAAAAGTTACAAATTTTTTTTTAGTTGACACAATGGTTATGTTTTGATATTTCTTAGTTGGTTTCCTTTCTTTTTAATCAGAAAATTAACTTTTTAAAAACCCTGTTCACAAACCACTAAAGCTGATTTTGAAACTTTATCATTGGATCGATGAATTAGTTCAGCAAAAGTGATTTTCTTAAATGTCAACCTCTTTCATTCCTTACCTCAGTGAATTTTAGAGCTTATTTCAGTTGGGTTAAGCTTGGTTTATACCCCCATAGTTAGGATGAGTGCGGTGACCTTTTGTCATGTCACTGCCACAAGAACTAATTGGTTTATGTGCTCTCATTGCCTAATGAGAGACAATCCAGGAATAAATTGGAAGTGTAGCTCCTGAACAATCTAGAGGTGGGGTCGAGTCTTCCAAATTCCTGAGATTCTGAAAGAGTAGTAAGGCTACACAAATAATGAGTGTACTCCTTATGAAGGAACCAAGGACAGTAACTTATTCTGCTGCAAGAAAATGAGCGAAACCCTCAAAGACAAAGAGTTACCACACTTAAGACACAAAATTTCACTCCTAAACAATCTCTGAGATTATTTCAACTATAAACATTTGGGCTAATAGAGAAACCCTCTCATCTAGTACCTTATACCAGAGAGATATAGGAGTTCCCAGACTTTGCCTTAGATCTCTAAAAGGGTTTTGTTTTTTAAAGTATTATAAAGACATTAGAGGTGCCACGAAAAAGTTAATTATTTCAATTAACTAAGAGAGTCAGTAAAATTCCAGGAGACCCAGAAAGATTTAGAATCTTCCCCAGAAATCCATTTTGAACCTCAAAAAATTTATTTAATTTCATAGAAGATGGTAGTCTCAATAACATTGTGGGAACAAAATTGCCAAATTAACTATCTTAATTCTAAGGTCAGCCAATCACAAAATTTGGTGGCCCTCTACTCATATAAGCATTATCTCATTTTGTTTTTTTGGGGTTTTTTTTCCATAATACCCCAGTTAGGATAAATGTCTATGGCCGTAGCCTAATGCTTTTCCTAACTCTCCCAAATTTACCTGTCCTATATTATCTTCTTGGCAGTTTATTCTGTATCACTGTCTGTTACCAAGATAGCACATGCTAATGCCAATTAAGACAGCTGGGCTTCATTCAATTTTTTCTTTTCTGGTAATAAGTGTTTTATCAAGAAAGAAATTAGCTTTCAAATATCTCAAAAGTTGTAAGTGTGTATAAAATTATGTATTGATAACTATTTTTAATCATAAAATAATAGCTTCTTAACTTCACATATTGCTAGATATATATTATAAAGTGCTTTCTCATTTTGTAATTAGGCCCTTCAGATGATGATAAACACTTTATCTCTCCAAAATCAACGTGCTTAAACAATTGACTTAAAATTGAGGAGTATATACAAGGTCTGGAAATAAAAATGAGATACTCTGGGTTTTGGTTTTTTTATGAAAGTCACTCATCTAATTCTGTTCCTAATCTTTTCCTGTTTGCTTCCAAGAAATAATATGCCCCTCTATTTCAGAGCTGAAAAAGCCACCCCCCCACCCCCCGCACCCTCTTCCAGCTGCTGGTTCAGTCAGTGTTGAAAGTACAGGTCATCACTGTGATAGGGAAGGTAAGGTATCACCAGGTTGCTTCTCGGCTGTGTGATTGTTCTTGAGTTTCCTGTGGCATAACCCTCTGGAGATCCCCTCAGATTCTTCCCATTCTTCCAACTATTCCATCTATTGTGTGGTCTGTCCTCACTACCTCCTCTCTATATCTTCAAGTAAATTTCCTTATAGTAAAGATAACAAAAACTGTCTATCTCCTACATTGAACAACTGAGCTGAAAATGAGAGAAGTTATGGTAAGAATGGCAAGAACATAGACTGATGGGGAAGGTAGATGATGTAATTCCCAAGAATAGCACTGGAAGTCCGAGGTCACTGACTGTAACTCTGCTGAATTGACCATGGAACTCCCCATGCAATCAAATACTCGGTGAGCAACTGTGAGTATCACTATACTTTAGGAGTTCTCTTCTAAACACATAAGGGCTTTTTCTAAAAACTTTGCATGAATTTTGTTTCCTTTTGGCTAGTGTTTATAAAAGTGTTAGAGAAAGAGTCAAAGTAAATAGCTTAAATTTTTCAGATGGAATTTGGTTCTCACTCTAAAATGTTAGCTACATGTTTTTCTTTTTCTTTTTTCTTTCTTTCTTTTTTTTTTTTTTTTTTTAGTCAGAGTCTCACTCCATCACCCAGGCTAGAGTGCAGTAGCACACTCACAGTCACCCCAGCATCAACCTGCTGGGCTCCAGCGATCCTTCAGCCTCAGTCTCCCAAGTAGCCGAAACTACAGGCATGCACTACCACACCTGGCTAATTTTTTATTTATTGTAGAGACGAGGTCTCGCCAAGTTGCCTGGGCAGGGCAGGTCGTGAACCCACAGGCTCAAGCAATCCACTCACCTTGGCCTCCCAAAGTGCTAGGGTTACAAGCTGAGCCACTGAGCCTGGCCTAACTAGATTTTTTTTTTTACTATCAGTATCAGTGTGGGAAATAAGTTTATGGTTTAGATTAAGAACTTGCAAAATAGTTTATATGAATTTTAATTAATGCATAAAATGGTCAACATTACCAAAAAATAGAGAAAGAAAAAGAATTTTTTCTGTTACTTTTAAACATTTCAATCTTTGAAGAACATACAATATGGAGCCAACCATCTGGTAGTCATTCATGCATGAGGTAACCCTCATTTTATTTTTATTTTTACTTTTTTATTTATTTTTGAGTTGGAGTCTCACTCTGTTCCCCAGGCTGGAGTGCAGTGGCAGGCTTATAGCTATCACAGCCTCTCCCTGTTGGGCTCAGGCAAGCCTTCTGCCTCAGCCTTCCAAGTAGCTGGAACAACAGGTGCATGCTACCACACCCAACTAATTTTTGATTGATCTTAGAGAGTAGGTCTGGCCAAGTTGCCTAAGCTGGTTTCAAACCCTTGTGTAGGCAATTGTCTCTCATCTGCCTCCCAAAAGTGCTGGGAATACAGGCATGAACCACCAAGCCTGGTTAACCCTCATTTTAATGATTTAATGATAAAACTTAGGTTCACTGTCTGTGTTTTGCACTATATCGTATGGACATTCTAAATATCTCAAATTTCTTTATAATTGCTGAATGATATCTGTGAGAAAAGTTTTTTGTTTGTCACACTCATTTTTAAATCTTAAGAACTATAAGGAATTATTAAAAATTTGATTATGGTATTCTGAAAAGGCTGTATTTTAGGATCTTGAGTATGATCTACTGCTCACTAATATTCATAATCGGTTGGCATAAACTGGTGACATGTCTTTAAAATATTTTAAGGAATTCCAGGACTATTATTTCAAATATGACAATTTACAAATGGCAAGTTAAATGGTACTCCTAAATGGAAAGATCTGTTATAAGAAACTTGAATGGTGGAATGGGAAGTAACAAAATAGTACTGGTTAAAATATTACACCCAGGTAAGAATTACTGCTTTTAACTTTCTTATTTATTTTATAAAAGTCTATTTAAATATCATAATGACCTCAAACATTTTACTATTGATCTCAAAATAGTAAAATTTAAACACGTATTACTAATTTTCCTGAAAATATGAAAGATAAATCATGTACTCCCTTTTCTCTGATCAAATTCTTACTCTTCACTAATTGAGAATTCATATAATTTACTTTTAATGCAGAGACATTTCAGAGCATGTCAAAGTGTTAATTATTCCTGATATAAATCCTAATTACCTAAGTGACTAAGAGCATTAAAAATATTATCTTGCCTATCCTAATCTACAGAAATTACATTTTATTTTATAGCTCATCTTAATCCATTTGGAAAGACTATGTATTCACTACTAATGTTGTCACAGACAGAATAATGGATAATAATAGCTGACCTGATCACCAATTGATTAATGACAAGATTGTTGCTGTGGGCTGGACATGCTAACTGCTCTTTCCATTACAAAATCATCTTTGGGTTGTAGCTCCTAACTGGAGGCCTCTGTGGGAGACAGATTTCCTGGAAAAATATTGAGACTATTTTATGACATAATTGAAATTGAGTAAAAGTCTCTGCCTCTCACAGAGAAGTTGCCAAAATGACAACAATTATTCCTTTTTTAAATGAAAAATTGGCTGGCGAGTGGTTTGAATTACTTTTTCTTTAAATTTAATTATTCTTCAATTTAATTTTTAAAATGTAGAGGATCCAATGGACATATCACATCATTTAATTGAACTGTTTCATGATGATTCTAGTCTCAATAAATTTCAAGAATATTTGGTTTCTAATGGTACCCCTTAAGCTTTAAGTTATGCTGTGAAGATATTCGCAGAATATACTGTTACAAATGGCTTGCCATTAGTAATGGAATACTTTTGGAATGAGTGCATTTAAATCAATCAAAATAAAATATATTGAATTTAATGGATGGGTCTTTCTATTTTGCTCTATCGCTACTTGGCTGAAAATTGAAGCAAAATAAAATGAAACTTTCTAAGCGAAGAAAAGTTAACTTGACAAGTAAGTGGGAATACTGATTTTTCAGACAGCTTGCTAGTCTTCCAAATGTATATATGACAATGAATAATTCAGTGTCCTAAGTAACATTAAAGGTACAAGGTGAATAGAACATGATCCCTAGTCTCATAATACTAAAAGTTAAATAGTGAGGACAAATATATACAAAGAGAACTATACTAAAAGTTAATATGTTAGAATTATGTGATAGGTATTAAAAAGCAGTAAGTGTACAAAAGAGGTAGACAGGTAAAGTAAAAAGTCACACACACACAACAGTGACTGTAAATGTACTTGATGGAGATGAAAGAAACTGTTGCCTTCAAAAACAAACATAGAGTTAGAATTTTTAGAGTTTAAAGAGAAATTTGCTGTCTAAACCACACTCTTACTCAACACCATGGTCCTATTCTAAACTTTTTAGCATCTAAGGAAAGCTTGCAGAAACTCTACTATGGGTAGTACAGTTATCTTAAGTCCCTGTCTCAAAATCATGGAGTCTACCTGCTTTCTTTACCACTACCACTAACACACAGGCAATCTTACTTATAATTTAAATCCATTCCTTTCAAAATGTATTTGAGATGAGCTTCCTTGCTCAGCTGTCAATTTCAATGGGTTTTCCTTCTAATCCATCCTATACACTGTTTCAAGATTAATTATTTGATGTGAGGAGTCCAGTGCAAGTTTAAAATTTGTTCATCAGGTGGATTTAGATACACCCAGTGTCATCTGGACGGACTCAACGATAAATCAGAGCAATGGTCTTGGCACAGCACATTCTCTGATATTTGGCTTAGTTATTTTCCAATCTTCCGTGATCTCTTGTATCAGGCTTGGAAAGGGTTAATGGTTCACGTAAACAGTAGAAATATTGGTATTAGAACTTGTGGCTGAGCGGGGCTCGGTGGCTCAGCCTGTAATCCCGCGCCTTTGGGAGGCTGAGGTGAGTGGACTGCCTGAGCCCGCGGGTTCGAGACCCGCCTGGGCAACTTGGCAAGACCTCAACTCTACAGTAAATAAAAAATCAGCCGGGCGTGGTAGCGTGCGCCGGTAGTTCCAGCTACTCGGAAGGCAGAGGCGGAAGGATGGCCGGAGCCCAGGGGGTCGAGGCTGCGGAGGCCGGGAGCGGCCACTGCACTCCAGTCTGGGCGACCAAGTGAGACTCCAACTCAAAAAAAAAAAAGAAAGAAAAGAAAAAAAGAAAATAGTAAGTTCTTAGCAGAGGAATAATAGGAATGGTAGGCTGAGATCACTGGGCTCCGCACAGATTGGGTTAGAGGAAGATGTTTCAAGGTCTTAGAAAAACAGAATAGAATGATTTGAGGGCAAGAAAGATAAAAAGTAATTTGCAAGAAAAAAATGATGAGCTGGAACTGAAGTTTACTGATTTGTAATGAAATCTTTGGATTTTCTTTGAAAATTTCCCATAAAGTTTTATTCTGCTTTGCAAATAGTATTATTTTCTGACTGGTGTTTCTTAATGTGACTCTTTGCCAACTCAAGCTACATGTTTTTTAAACCTTTGGTACTTAGAGATAATTGGCATGAAATTGAAAATTTCATTCCTAAATAAAAATATTTTGGAAGATAATTTTAAATGGGTACAAACAAGTTCTGTTTTCATTTTCATGTTGTAAATAGAATTATTAATCCTTATCCATCATGTTATATTCCATGGAACAATTGTTTATAATAGACTAGGTGGTGAGTATTTAGACATTTTGTTACTGGGGTAAATAAATTAGAATAAAATATTTAAATACTAACCCTATTTAAAGTTTTGTTATAAATTTTACTGTGACAGTGTTGGCTGGTAAAAAAAAAGAACATAAAATCCAATAGTGTTAAATCAATTGACCAAAGAATGTTTTCAAAAGAAATGTCACTATAAAAGTGGGGAAACAGAAAATAGAATAAGTTTACACCATGCACACTACCAAATTATTTGAGGACTATATAACATTTTTAAAAATGTAAGACACTTCTAACAAATGAAAGCATGAGAAGACCTTTTTAATTTTTGTTGCTGTCTTTTTAAATCTCCCTTACTCAGACTTTATTTATCAAGAGTAAGCTCTGTCAACAATTTACTATGATTCTTTAAAATTCCTTTTTATATATTTGCATAGACATATATGCTCATATAGCTATATTTCACATAAATTATGCAAAACTGTGTAGTGGTCAGTGACAGCCTCATTTATATTAATAACTCTTTCAAGTTTCCCAGGTTAGTTAGTGAAAACAGTAATGGCTACACATGGGTATGTATGGATGGCAACCATTCTTGTTGGTCATTGACCATCAGGCAGCCTTTCTTTTTGGTTTGTGCCTTTTTTGTACCAAACATTACAAATTTAAAATGCTATTAAACTACTTTGAGTTTTTAAATGAAAAACTATTCCTCATTTTTTAATGATGGCAGGTATTTGTAGTTTGTCTTCTAATTATTTATTTAATATATTTGAAATTTTAAAGTATAAGGTGAAGTAGGAATCAAATCTTATTTTCCTCAAAAGGTAGACAACTTAATACTATTTTTGAATAGCCCATGATTTGAAGTGTCATGATTTGTTATGCTTTGGAATGTCATTTTTAATATATAATATATTCCAGTGTATACAGGAGTCTATTTCTCTATATGATACTTGATCGCTTTATTGATTTCTACACAAAAGAAAGCTAGCTGGGCTTGGTGGTCCAACCTGTAATCCCGCGCCTTTGGGAGGCTGAGGTAAATGGATTGCCTGAGCCCACGGGTTCGAGACCTGCCTGGGCAGGCGAGACCTCATCTCTACAATAAATCAAAATGAGCCAGGTGTGGTAGCGTGCGCCTGTAGTTCCAGCTACTTGGAAGGCTGAGGCGGAAGGATCTCCAGAGCCCAGCAGGTCGAGGCTGCGGTGGCTGGGAGCAGCCACTGCACTCTAGTCTGGGCGACAGTGAGACTCCAACTCAAAAAAAAAAAAGAAAGCTAACTGCCTTTTTAGGTTTGTTGCTATTACTAATATCTTAGAAAGAAAATACCTGTCCATTGTTATATTTTAAAATATTTTATTGTTTGTTATGGTTTATTCTTCCATATAATAACTTATACTTGGCCATTAAAATAAATACCATTAATAATTTATTAGAATCATAATTTATATATAGATTAAATTGAGGAGAATTAAGTTCTGTACAGTATACCATCATCCTACCTACAAACATAATGTCTCACATTTAACTTAGGTCTCTCATTCTCTCTCTTTTTAATGACTCTTAGGTTTATTATGGAAGTGATATGTCAATATATCAACATATATTATATGCTTAATAAAATATATAATGTAGAAAATTTAAATAATGCATTCATATAAAAAGAGAATAAGAAAGACACTATTAATCTTGGAAACCCAACTTTCTGAACTCTTACTATTTTAATGCTTTTATTTTTATACTGTGGTTGATTTTCCAGAGTTTTTTATGTAGGTGATACTAACTTGAAAAAAATGGCACTTTTCTCTTACTAGTATTTCCTATTGCATTCAGTTTTGAATAGTATCATTGTACTGCTTAGAACTTGTATTATGACTGAATAGTGGCTTTCTTAACAGGCATTTTCAACTTTGTGCTGATTTTATAACAATTTGTTCCTAATTTTCTATTATTAAGAGTTATGCTTACTTAAACTTTTATAGATATCATTTATCACATTAAGAGCATTGACTTATCACAGTTGGCGTGTGTGATGGTAAATATATATGTAGAAACCTTCTTGCCTCCTCCTAGCTTCTGGTGATGACCAACAGTCTTTGGCTGTTCCTTGGCTTGCCACTGTAGTTTGTTCATCTTTGCCTCCTTTGTCACATGGAATTCTTCTATGTTTTCTTCATGTGACCATCTCTCCTCTGTGTCTTTTTTCCCTGTATAAAAACACTATTCAGCCAGGCTCGGTGGCTCAGCCTGTAATCCCATGCTTTGGGAGGCTGAGGTGAGTGAACTGCCTGAGCCCGTGGGTTCGAGACCCACCTGGGCAACTTGGTGAGACCTCATCTCTACAATAAATCAAAAATCAGCCAGGCGTGGTAGCACTGCCTGTAATTCCGGCTACTTGGAAGGCTGAGGCAGAAGGATCACTGGAGCCCAGCAGATTGAGGCTGTGGTGGCCGGGAGTGGCCACTGCACTCCAGTCTAGGCAACAGAGTGAGACTCCAACTCAAAAAAAAAGAAAAAAGAAAACACTATTCACAACAAGTGAAGGACCCACCCTATTCCAGTACAAACTCAGCTTAACTAATAACATCTTCAAAGACCCGAATGAGATCCAAATAAGGACATATTTATAGGTGCAGGGGCCTTAAGAATTTAATACATATTTAAGGGAGTACAATTAAACACATAATACCTGTTATAAATTTTCTCATTCTTTGTTTTATTTTTTAACAGTTTTCATTTATTTATACATGATTATACAAACAATCATATTTCTGGTAAACATGTTTTGCTTTCTCATATTTTATTCTCCTAACTTATTACACTGGCCAGCACTGAAAAATAACTTTATTTTTTTTTTTCCTGAGTTGTAATCTCACTCTGTCACCCATACTGGAGTGCAGTGGCCACTCCCGGCCACCGCAGCCTCGAACTGCTGGGTTCCTGCAATCATTCTGCCTCAGCCTTCTAAGTAGCTGGAATTACAGGCATGCGCTACCACGCCCAGCTGATTTTTTGATTTATTGTAGAGATGAGGTCTCACTGCCCAGGCGGGTCATGAACCCGCGGGCTCAGGCAATCCACTCACCTCAGCCTCCCAAAGGCGCGGGATTACAGGCTGAGCCACCGAGCCCGGCTGAAAAAAACTTTAATAATGACAGTGTACATCACTCTGTGTCTATTTTTTCATCTATCTTTTAAATTCTCTTTCTTAATTGTTAAAAAATATCATAAACTAGAGGCATATTTAGAAAATCAGTGTGGTTTTGATTTGCATCTCCTTGATTATTAGTGAGGTTGAACATTTCTTCATGTGTCTGTTGGCTGCTCGGTTGTCTTCCTTTGAGAAGTGTCTGTTCACATCTTTTGCCCACTTTATAGTGGGGTTGTTTGTTTTTTTCTTTTCAGCACATTTGAGTTCCTTGTAGATCCAAGATGTTAAGCCTTTGTTGGACCTGGAGTTGGCAAATACTTTTTCCCAGTCTGTGGGCTGTCTCCCTGCTCTCTTGATGGTTTCTTTGGCTTTGCAGAAGCTTGTCAGTTTAATGAGGTCCCACTTGTCTATCTTATCTCTTATGGCTGTGGGTTTTGGGTTTTGTTCAGGAATTGGATGCCAGTTCCAATTTCCATAATTATCAATAACTCAAAAAATAACAGTTGCTGGAGAGAGTGTGGTGAAAAGGGAACACTTCTACACTGCTGGTAGGAGTGCAAAACAGTGTAGCAATTCCTAAAAACTCTAAATATTGAACTGCCATATGATCCTGCAATCCCCCTACTGGGAATATACCCTGAAGAACTCAAATCACTCTATGAAAAAGATACCTGCATACGTATGTTTATCACAGCATTGTTCACAATAGCAAGAACCTGGAATCAACCATACTGTCCTTCAAAAGAGGACTGGATTTAAAAGATATGGTACATATACATGATGGAATATTACGCAGTCATAAAAAAGAACAAAATCATGAATTTTGCAGCAACCTGGATGGAACTACAGTGAGTGACCTCTCACAGAATATATAATACTGAGTGACCTCTCACAGAAATAACGATCTGAGTATCACATGTTCTCACTCATATAGTGGACCTTGAACATCCATCATAATATTATAAGAAAAGGACTGACAGTGGTGGGAAACTATGGGGGGGAAAGGGAAGTGGGATTAACAGTAGTATTATCTGTCTGGGGGCGGGGAAACATCCCTTATCAACAAGGGTGCCCGAATGAAGCATATTTGTATACCTAACCCATAACTGTACCCCACAATATAAAAATAAAAAATATTGATATAAAAAAAGAAAATCAAAATAAATTAGCCATGTTTGTTAAATGAATATGTATTGTTTATTCTGTTTGTTCAGATTTATATATTCCCATCTATTAATGAAATCATTTGGCCACATAACTTTATAAAGTGGGGGACAACTGTAGACTGTCAATTTGTGATCCTTCCATTTTCTTCATGAGTGTTTGTAGGGATATAAATTCCCCTCTTGCTACAGGTTTCATGGCGTCCCAGAGATTTTGGTAAGATGTTTCTTCATTTTCACTTATTTCCAGGTATCTTTTAATCTCTGTTTTGATTTCATTGTTGACCCAGGAGTTGTTCAGCGTCATGCTGTTTAGTGTCCATGTCTTTGTGGATTTTGGGGGGACCTTGTTGGTGTTAATGTTTATTTTTATTCCACTGTGGTCCAAGAAGGTGCATGGTAAAATTTTGGTCCTTTTATATTTGCTTATGCTTGATTTATGGCCAAGTATGTGGTCGATCTTAGAGTACGTTCCGTGTGGTGATGAGTAGAATGTGTACTCTGTGGTCTTTGGATGGAGTGTTCTGTCGGTATCAATTAAGTCCATTTGGTCAAGAATCACATTGAGGTTTTGGATCTCGTTGCTGATTCTTTGTACTGATGATCTGTCTAAGGTTGTGAGTGGGGTATGAAATCCCCTGCTATGATCGTGTTGGAGTCGATATCTTTTTTTAGTTTATCTAGAAGCTGCTTTATGAAAGTTGGTGCTCCTATGTTGGGTATATATATGTTTAGGATGGATATTTCTTGTTGATGGATTGAACCTTTTATCATTATGTAGTGGTCTTCTGTATCTTTTTTAATTTTTGATAGATTAAAGGGTATTTTGTCTGAGATTAAGATCGCGACTCCTCCTTTCTTTTGTGTTCCGTTCGCCTGAAAATTTGTTTCCCATCCTCTTACTTTGAGTCCGTGAATGTCCTTTCTAGTGAGGTGAGTCTCTTGAAGGCAATAAATTGTTGCCTGGTGATGTTTTATCCATTTTGCCATTCTAAGTCTTTCAGTGGTGCATTTAGTCCATTCACATTCAAGCTAATTATTGAAATGTGAGAGTTGATCCCTGTCATAATGTTCTTACAGAGTTGTTGTTCTTCCTGTTTGTGTGTTGTCTTTCTTTTGTTTTAGAGTCAGTTCGTGAGTGTTTTTAATCTTTTGCCTGTACTCTTGTGAAGAACGTTGTTGTTCTTTTTTCCTTTTCTTCTGTGTTCAATACTTTCTTAAGTGTTTCTAGTAGAGGTGGTCTGGTGGCAGCGTAGGTTCTTAGGGATTGGATGTCTGGGAAAGATTTCAGTTCTCCCTCACTGATGAAGCTTAGCTTGGCTGGGAAGGTTATTCTCAGTTGAAATTGTTTATCTTTTAGAACTTTGAAGATAGGGCTCCAAGTTCTCCTAGTCAGGAGGGTTTCTGTAGATAAATCTGCAGCTATTCTAATTGGTCTTCCTTGGTAGTAGTCTGACCCTTTTCTCTTGCTGTCTTTAGGATTTTTCCTTTTATACCTACTTTATTTAGGCAAATTATTATGTGTCTAGGAGTTGGTCTTCTCATTTGTTGTCTTTCAGGGGTTCTCTGAATCTCTTGTGTTTGAGTTTTTGCATCACTGATGAGATGAGGGAAGTTTTCTTGAATGGTTTTATGAAATGCTTGTTCCAGTGTGACCTCTGTTTCTCTCTCTGCCTCAGGAAGGCCAATTACTCTTAGGTTTTTTCTCTTGAAGTGATCATTCATCTCTTGAAGGTTTTGTTCTGTCTTTTTAAGCTTCTTTTGTATATTTTTGACAGTTTGGGTTAGTTCTCTGTTTTGGTCTTCAAGCTCTGAGATTCTTTCTTCTGCTTGGCTAATTCTGCTTTCCATGTTTATTAGTTTGTTATTTATTTCCATCACAGTATTCTTTACTGTTGTTATTCCTGTCATCAGCTACTTCCTATTTTCCGCTTATCTCTCTTCAATTTTTTTAATTCTCTCTATTAATGTCTTGATGTCTTGGTTTGTTGCATGTGACCAGTCATTCTGGGGGCTCTTCATTGTTTGTGTTCCGAACTGTTTTCTCAGTATCTGACCTCCCAGGGGTCTGTGTGAGACTTATGTTCTTCTTTTGGTTTTTCTTCATTTGTGCAGTTTTTTCCTTCCTACTTTTTCCTTCCCTGCATGTCACCATCTTCTTTAATTCTGTTATTCAGGGGTGGAAGGGTTGCTTTTACTTCTGTTTGTTCAATCTCCTATTGTTCTTTATGTATATCCTCTTACTTTGTTCAATTCTGGAGTTGCACTGTAGGTTGGGGGTGGTCCTTTTTGCAGTTTTGAGATTTACTTAAGGGGGGAGCTGTGGTTCAAAATCTCTCTGCAGGTCTTGGTATCCGCCGATAGGTGTATGGATAATCTGAAACCCACTTCCCACTGCCTTGGAATCTGTTTGTGCAGTGGGGTTGTAGGTTTACTCCCTTGAATCACCAGCAGGTGGTGCTATCTCAGCTGCTCACCCCACAGGGGAGGGAGCCGGAAAGAAGCTGTAAATGGGAGCCGCTGCCTCATGGCACATGGGAGGAGACCCACGGCCTGGCAGGATGCCACGGTGGCAGTAGTGACGGCAGGGATCTCAGCAGAGCTTGTTTGCAGGGGCTTCAAGGTCAGAAGGCGTGGATTGCCTCAGGCATGGGCGGTGCGACGTGCAGTGGCAGCGGCGACGGCTGCAGTGGCTGCCCAGACAACCGTGATGCTTCAGCGGTGTCAACGGCTGAGCTCCGTGTGAAGAACAGGCTGCCAGCGATGGGATCTGCAGCCCCCGGGGAAAGAGCCAGAGTCTTTTTGTGTTCTCTTTTGTGGAGGTCTCATAGGCCAAGCTGCCCCATCGCCATCTTGCTGGAAGTCCTGTTTGCTTTGTTAATAATGGCCATTCTTCCATTATCAATAACTCAAAAAATAACAGATGCTGGAGGGAACACATCTACACTGTTGGTGGGAGTGCAAACTAGTGCAACCTCTGTGGAAAGCAGTGTGGCAATTCCTTAAAGCTCTAAATGTTGACGTCCCATATGACCCCGCAATTCCCCTACTGGGAATATACCCTGAAGAACTCAAATCACTCTATGAAAAAGATACCTGCACATGTATGTTTATTGCAGCATTGTTCACAATAGCAAGAACTTGGAAACAACCATGCTGTTCATCAAAAGAGGATTTAATTTTTTAAAATGTGGTACATATACATGATGGAATACTACGCAACTATAAAAAAGAACAAAATCATGAATTTCTCAGCAACCTGGATGGAACTACAGTCTATAATACTGAGTGATCCCTCACAGAAACAAATATCTGAGTATCACATGTTCTCACTCATAAGTGGACCTTGAACATCTATTGTAATACTATAAGAAAAGGATTGACAGTAGTGGGAATCTATGGGGGGGGGACAGGGAGGGCAATGGTGGTGAGATTAACAGTAGTCAACATCTGTCTGGGGATCAACAAGGGTGCCTGAATGATTCATATTTGTATACCTAGCCCTTAGCTGTACCCCACAATTTTAAAATAAAAAATATGTTTAAAAAAATAATGGCCATTCTTACTGGGGTTAGGTGGTATTTCAATGTGGTTTTGATTTGCATTTCTCTGATGATTAGTGAGGCTCAGCACTTTTTCATGTGTCTGTTGGCTGCCCATATATCTTCTTTTAAGAAGTGTCTGTTCATGTCTTTTGCCCACCTTTTAATGGGGCTGTTTTTTTTTTTTTTTTTTTTTGGCATGTTTGAGTTCGTTGTAGATCCTAGATGTTAGGCCTTTGCCAGATATGCAGTTGGCAGATATGCAGTTGGCAGGTTTTTTTTCCCATTCTTTGGGCTGTCTCCTTGATGGTTTCTTTTGCTTTGCAGAAGCTCATCAGTTTGATGAGGTCCCACTTGTCTGTCTTATTTCTTATGGTATGGGCATTAAGTACCCCTCTTCATTGGGTTCAACCTCCAGGCTACCTAAATGGAACCCCCATAAGGAAAAGCATTCACTAAAAAGCCTTTCTTTACCATTTTAGTAACTGGTCTGAAAATAAAGAATTTATGTTTTATCAAGATCATTTCCTGGGTTGTCTTTTTAGGTTTTTGATTACTTAGGAAAACTGAGCTTTGAAAGAATTAACGCTTTTACTCTATATAATTGTTTTATTGCATTTGAAGTCTTTTGATTATCACTCTGGTTAGATATATGACTGCTATTTCACAGCGACCTGTGATTGTTTTGACCAAGTGTTTTAAGCCTTCTGACATCTTTAGCAGGCTTTCTCAGGATTCAAATTCTAAATAAAGTCTTTTAACATAAAGTTTCTGGTTGGACTCCTGGAGAACCTCAAAGAACATCTCTCTCATCATGTAGAGATATTAAATGATCAGGCTTGCTGGGCTCGGTGGCTCAGCCTGTAGTCCCACGCCTTTGGGAGGCCGAGGTGAGTGGATTGCCTGAGCCCGCGGGTTCGAGACCCGCCTGGGCAGCAAGACCCCATCTCTACAATAAAAAAAAAAAAAGTCAGCCAGGTGTGGTAGCGCATGCCTGTAATTCTGGCTATTCGGAAGGCTGAGGCGGAAGGATCGCTGGAGCCTAGCAGGCGAGGCTGTGGTGGCCGGGAGTGGCCACTGCACTCCAGTCTGGGCGACCAAGTGACTCTAAAAAAAAAAAAATCATCAGGCTTACTTGGTAAATTGTATGGGAAGTATTATTAAATGATAAGTGATAGTAACTCTTTCAGTGTTATTTATGGGTATATTATTGATATAGATATTCCAAAATTAAATAAATTCATATATATGAATGTCATCATTAATAATTTTGATGTTATATTAAATTCTATAAAAGTTATATTTGTATGAATACATTGTTGGTTTAAGTAAACTAAAGATTATATGAAATGTATAAAAGTATGGTGGTCCTGATGGGATGCTGTCAGCCATGATTCTGGTTGTTATCTTAAAAGGTTGCCTGTCATAGAAATAACAAAAGTTCATTGTCAATTGGTAATTGTAATACATTGTCATTACATTTCTAAATATGGTTATTCTGTGTTTTTGCCATTCATAGTTATTTTGATGTCTTTTCTAGAAGCATTTACAATCAGGTATAGTCAAAATTGCTTTTTGTGGAAAAGACTCTAGCAAGTACTCTTGAATGCACATTTCTGAAAACCTTAAGATGAGCGAACTCAATAAAAATTTCCATAACTTGGCTGGGCATGGTGGCTCACACCTGCAATCTCAGCACATTGGGAGGCAGAGGCGAGAGGATTGACTGAGCCCAGGGGTTTAAGACCAACTTGGGTGAGACCTCATCACTACAATAAATCAAAAAGTTAGCCAGACATGGTGGCACACACTTGTGGTTCCAGCTACTTGGAAGGCTGAGAGAGGGGTAAGGATTGTCTGAGCCCAGGAGGTCAATGATGCAGTGGCCATGAACATACCACCACACTCCAGTCTGGAAAACACGGTGAGATGCTGACGCAAAAAAATTTTCCAAAACCCTAATAAAGAAACTGATGGGTTGAGGAAACTGCTAACTAAGATCAAGTTGAACAAAAGTTAACTAAATAAGTTGAATGATGAAGATAATGCTTTTATGACTTTTATTTGAAACATTGTTTTTCACTTAAATGTTTTATTTTCCAGATTTAAGGCAATTTTCTGTTAAGCTATTTACATTTTACAGCAATTTAGAACAGTATGAACAAAGAAGGAAACGTTTTCCTTTTCCCTCTACTAGATTCTTTTTCAAAGTTCAGAAACTGTGTTTTTATGGTAATATTGTTACCTTTATAAGTTCAGTAAATATCTGCCCTCTTTTAGCAAAATGCAATAGGTAATGCTGATTATATTACCAAGCCTTTGACTGAAATGATATATTTGAGAAGGTGCATAGACTGCTTGGCTTCAAGAATGCTCATCCTTATAGTGAGTACATAAATCTGCTATGTCCTGATGGGCCAGAAGCCTTATGATTGTAGGTCAAATGCAAAGTCTGCCTTGGTTTGGCTTCCTAGCTTCAAGAAGTTTTCAAATCTGAAATTCCTCTATGACCAATGTAGACAGAATCATTATGTTTCTAAAGAAAAGCTATAACACAGATGCTCTTATATGGTGGCCCTGTACATTATTTTCAAGTTCTTGTTACGTACTTGTAGACTACACTGAATCCTAAGTTCTTCTAGGTTCCTCAAATTCAGATCCCCCCCCATGGAGTTACTAAAAAATGGAAACTACTCAGTTTCTAAAGTCCTATAAGCTAAAACTAGAGGAATTTTAAGGAACAAGCCTCATGCCTGATACATGGGTCAAACAAGAAGTTTGCCAAATCACCTGATGCCATAACCAGTGGCATTCAAACGGCAAACCTGGATAAAAAGTTGATGTTTTTCATGCCATAGACAGACTTTTCCCAAGATGGCAAAATAAGACTCCATATCATATTGAGACTCCTACTTCTATTGATGCCTAATTTTTTCACTTGTCAGGATAATGGTATAATTAAAATTTCATAATCAGTAGTTTCTGCTGGTAACTTGACAGAAATCTGACCTAAGAGATCCTTTAGTATTTACTGGTTAAATAAATACTATATGCTGTACCTGGATAATTTCCTCTGGAAAAGTTGAGAACCATATACACAAAATAAGAAAACAGGACACTTGGTTAAAACAGATCTCATCTATTTCCTATGATCATTTGATTTATTCAATTAGTTGTCTTTTGAGCCTAAATTCATGGCTCAAAACCATTAAGCAAACTAGAATTGTCATATTACTCTTAATTTGACTTTTTATTTTCCCTTTCAGAACATTGTATGTGTTACTTGTTAAAGTTTTTGCAGTAGTACAATTCCTAACAGAAGAACTGGCCCACCTCTTTGAGATGATAGAAGACTACAGAACAGACAAAATTGAACTTAACAATGAACTCCAGGTGACATATCCTGAGAGCCATGGCCTTCAAACTTCCCTTGTTGCTCAAATGTGGGTAAAAGGGGTTTAACACTGACTTCTAGCTGTCAATCACTCTTTATAACAAGGGATCAGATCCACAACCCAGGAAAGTTTCATGCCAGCACTGGGGAACAAACAAAACTAACAACAGAGACAGGCACTGTAATCCCAGCACTTTGGGAGCTGAAGTGGACTGCTTAAGCCCCAGAGTTCAAGACCAGCCTGGGCAACACAGTGAGACATCATCTTTACGAAAAACAAAAATAAAAAAGTTAGCCAGTCATGGTGGCATGCACCTGTAGTCCCCGCTTAGTTACTTGGGAGGTTAAGGAGGGAGGATACCTTTAGCAGCGAGCCTTGATCATGCCATTGCACTCCAGCCTGGGCATCAGAGAGAGACCCCAACCCAAAACTCACAACAGGATGATTGATCAGTGACACTTTCAGAGAAAGATATTGATCAAAACAGGGAAACTTGAAAGTTGTCAGCATTAAAATGAATCACTTGTGTTTTTAAAAAAAACTTGACAAATATTGCTGAGTGAGGCCATGGAGAGAAGGGGTCTCATACATAAATGCCCAATAACAAAATATCACAAAAGACTATAAAAACTGCAACCTTGACAAAGGCCATCGCAACCTTACACAAAAAATACTTTTGCAAGGACACGTGCCCAGCCACTGCCTGTCTAATCTCAGTCTGGCGTCACTCTTGTTATTGATTATTGAAACCAAAAATAACTATCCTAAAACATTTGTGTAGTCTTCCTAATCTTTCCCTCTGTCTTCCTTGACCTTTCTGAATGCCTGCATGGCTTACTATGGCACAGGCAGTCCCACTGCAATGACCTAGTCCTGAATAAATATCATTTTCTTTTAGACAATCTTTCTGATATTAAAAAAATGAATAGTAGAGAGGGATTTTGAAAACATTCTCCCTTGCCAATATATGAGTACTAGTTTCCACTGGAACTTTAAAATTAGTCTATGTTTGATTTATCCATGCTGTGAAAATGGGTTATGAGTGTATATTATTTTAAAATAGAAAGCTATTTGTGTTAGTAAAAAAAGAAAGAAAGAATATTCTTATCTCTATAAACAGCCTGGAATGATATCAGAGAGAACTTCAGTTAAAAATGTTCTGAGGCTGAAGAAAGACTTGGGTCTGGGAGGGCATAGAGAAAAACAAAGCCATCTAAAGTGGACGGGATGAAAAAAAATGTACATATACACCATGGAATATTATGCAGCCATAAAAAAGGACAAGATTATGAACTTCACAGCAATTTTGATGGACTCAGAGTCTATCATATTCAGTGATCTCTCACAGAAACAAAGAACTGAGTACCACATGTTCTCACTCATAAGCAGATCCTGAATAATATTATAATTCTATAAGAAAAGGGATTGGCAGTCGTGAGACACTTCCAGGGGAGGTGGGGCACACTTCATCAATAAGAGTACCTGATCTCAAACCAGGTGAAGTGGGGACCAAAGGGAGGCCCAAACATTATCTGTACAAGGACCATTTGTATACCTAACCCTGAATTGTACCTCACATCTTTAAAATAAAACTTAAAAAAAAAAAATAAGGAGTTTTTAAAATTACAAACCAGTAGGCTGGGAGATGGGAAAAGGAAGACAAGATGTTTCCAAAGGATCGATGGAGATGAACAAGAGAATAACAAGTTAGACTTTGGCAATCAATGCCCTGTTTTTCAGGGTGATACTCAAGTTATTTGGCACTAACCCCTAGTAAGTTGCTGTAAAAAGGGAAGCACCATCGACAACTTCCACATCAAATTTTCCAAGAAATTGCCCTGCTGCTCTCTTCCAAAGGGCTCAGACATTCTCCCATGGCAGAAGACTCCTCTCAATAGGTACCAAGTAGCAGGGCTTCTGTTTTCTTTATTTTTCCCATTCAATTCTCTTTTATTGGGCTAAATACTAAGAATAGGGAAGTGATAAACAAATAAACTCAACCCAAAATAAAATACAAAAGCACCTTGGTCACAACCCTGTGCTTTTATCTATAGTTTTTATTAACTGAACTTCACACAAAATATGTTCTATTTAGAGAAATCATAATGAGCCGGGATTAACACATTGAAGTCCAGTAGAAAACAATGCCTAATCCTTCTGACAATAGACAGAAATTGTTTTTGGTTGTTGTGGTCTCTTTATTCAGTTCTCAGAATGGCTACCTGTTGCCTTCATGTTTTATGTATCTACCAAGAATTCAAATTATATTTGGAGGGTTTAATTGTGAAAAGTTTAGGAAAATGTGGGGCCTCTTGTAAAGTCTTAAAGAGGACGTTATGTAGGAAAATATACTTAAAATGAAAGAAGCCAAATTTAAAAATCACTTCCTAGAAAGTGTGCTCTGACAACTTTAATGACATAAATGTAAACCTTCAACCTCACATTGCTCACCACCCACCTCTGAAAGACCTCATGCCATTCAGCAATCTCTTTTTATAGATCTTCCCAGAAGTTGCAATGAAAGACATACTTTATAGCAAACAAAATGTGACAGAGATGCTCAGAAAGAGGTGGATACAGTCCATCATTTCCACACACATTTTCCATCAGTCCATCAGTCCACACACTACCAGTATGACAAATTAGGTAATTCCAACATCTGAAATGACTTTTACTAGGCTCCACTAGGCCAAGGTTCCTTTGTTTCTTCTTTGACTTTTTTCATTCAATTTTTCTAAAAATCCCCCACCCCAGCACTTTTCTTCTTCTTCTTTCTTGAAATAATTTTTGTCATTGGCTAGAGGGGATGACATTACAGCATTAACTTAGTCCCCGATGACCTGGATTAAAAGGAATGAAAGGGTATCTATGTAACTCATAGCTTAATTTTTCAAATTCTTTTAAATAGTTTTTAAATGCTAAGCAGAGAAGGCTTAGAGATTCCTCCCACAGTCCCATAGAGCAAAGCTCTCTGGACGGCAGCAGTCATCCATGGGCTCATCATCACCCAGCAGCTTATTCAGCAGCTCTGTCTGTACTTTAGCTGTTAGCTCAAAACCCATGTTGCTCAGAAAATCTGGAGGGTATTGCACATCAACTTTCTCTCCTTTGAAAAATATGAGAGGTTGTCACTCAAGAATTTTCTAGAATAATTATTTCAAACAAGAATGTAATAATGTAAAACAAATTTTTTCTTACTTTGCAGAAATTCAAAGACATAATAAAGTATGTATATCTGTACAGAACAAAAAAGGGTCATAGATCACATTTACTTGTTTATTTTAAAATGCTGAAATGTATTCTTTCCTCATTTGAAGATGAGTCAAAGTAGAGGAGACTCAATTTTAACTGAATAACTGGTTAATTAAGATATCAGAATTAATTCATTTCTACATCTACCAGAGAGTATTGTGTATTTAAAATTTTTTTCTGAATTATGTTATGTGTTCTTGATACTGACCACAAAAAAGTCTTATGCTGTTGATATTTGACTTATTTTGACTTGGAAACCTATTAATAATGTTACAGTGAATGATATTGTAGAAAAACTCCAGAAAGCTCACACGTTGTTAGTAATTTATAGACAGTTACTACATATGAAGGTAGGCTGTCTGATATTAGAAGCATTAGAAAAAGTTGAAAGCTAAAACTTACACATCAGGAATAGAATATTAGAAAGCATCATTAAAATTATATATAGCATAAAGTAGATCTTGTTGATATAGCAACTTCTTGCCTGTAAAAGCTTTTAATATGTTAAACAATTTTCTCATTGCAACTTTCCCATGTACTGTAAAAGGAAATGCAAATAATTAAAGGAAATAGGCTATTTCTGGAGAGGAAAATATTCTAGCAACATTTATTTCAGGAATGTTCTCTTCTTTTACCTTCTTCCTGAGTGAATCAGAGTAAAGAAATGAAATACGAAAAATAAAACAATTTCAACAACATAACTGTGATTTAGTTCTAAAGAAAATCAAACCTACAACAGCCAAGAGATAAGGTTCAAAAGTCACTTCTTTACAAAAGTCTACTTTTAGCTCTAAGACTTTGAAGAACTTTCCTATTAATTAGATTAAACCACTACAGCAAGATTTAAATTGGTATATTCAATAATGTTTCAATTTGGAGTTTAGCAGTGATCAGCTGAGTAGTAAGTTCTCACTCAGTATTTCCTGCAATTTCAATAGACTCAGACAGATTCATTTACTATTTTTTGAATTATATGATAAATTATTAATCACTTTAAAGATAATTCCCACACATCAGCAATTTGGGGGAAACTATCTACATACTCTATTGGATTTTTATGTGAAATTATTTTCAATTTAATATTTTTGAAAACTTTATTTGGATCATTGTAGACTCATATGAATTTGTACAAAAATAGAGAGAGATGCCTTGTAAATTTTCCCCAGTTTTCCCTAATGGTAAGACTTACAAAACTATAGTATATGATTACCAACAGGATATTGACATTGATACAATACACCGTTTCTTAAAAGACTTTTTTAAAATTTTAACTTGTACTCATTTGTATGTCTGTGAAGGTTTAAAGTATACACAAGTCTTTTACCTGAGTAATAACGACAGTGTCTACACCATTTACATTCTCATCAATAGGTATAAGTGATCAAATTTCTCCAGCGCTCTCACTGGCATTTGATGTTGTCACTGTTTTTTATTTTAGCCAGATGTGTAATGATATCTCATGGTGATTTTCAGCTGCATTTCCCTGGTAGCTAATGATGTTGAATGTTTTCTCATGTGTTTGTCACCTGTATACCCTTTTTAAAAAGGTTGCTTTGTATCTTTTGTCCATTTTTTAATTGGATGGTTTGTATTTTATGTTGCTGAATTATGAGGGTTCTTTATACAACACTGATACTCGTCTTTTGTCAGATGTGCAGTTTGCAAATGTTTTCTCCCAGACTGCAGGTTGTCTTTTCATTATCTTCACATTGG
Source organism: Carlito syrichta (assembly GCF_000164805.1). Taxonomy (NCBI): domain Eukaryota; kingdom Metazoa; phylum Chordata; class Mammalia; order Primates; family Tarsiidae; genus Carlito; species Carlito syrichta. The sequence continues at coordinate 36,131 of NW_007079115.1, read as the reverse complement.
CTTTAGCAGAGCAAAAGCTTTCAGTATTAATGAGGTGTAATTTATCGAATTCTTGCTTTTATAGATTGTGCTTTCCATGTAGTATATGAGGGAGGACCACCCTCAAAACTAGAAGTACCTTTTGGAGGGCAGACCCCTTGTAGTACACTCGGAATTTGTTCTTCCAGATCAAAACAGTCAACCAAAATTTTATATGGATGTTTTGAGAAGGTTGCATCACAATTTGTGGAAGAAACATCCCAAATTGTGGCAAACAGGTGACTGGTTCTTCCACCATGACAATGCACCTAACCACACTTGCGCTGAGTGTTCAGCAGTTTTTGACCCAAAAGTGGCATGACCCCCATGCCTCACCCCCCTATTCACCTGATCTTGCCCCAAGCAACTTTTTTTTGGCTTGTTTCCCCAGATGAAAAAAGTCCTCAGAGGAAAACATTTTGTCAACGCGGAAGAGGTGAAACAAAAAACAGCAGACGCACTCTGAGGCCTTGGATGAGTTCAAAAACTGTTTTGAACAGCGGGGAAAGCATCTTGATAGGGGCATTACATCACACAAAGAGTACTTGAGAGGTGTTGGGAGCCAGCCATGGAGGCCTGCCTGCTGACAAAGTCCAGGGGGCTGAAGACCCCGGGTCGCAGAGTGAACCTGGGCAGCTGAGACCCTTGCTTCTTCTACTTTTGTTATTAGTGCAGCTGAAAAGTTCTGTCCAGTCTGAGGATGGAAAACAAAATTCCACTCATGCCTCCACTACCCCTTGCAAAAAGGCAAGAGGGGAATTCATAAAAAAATTACCTTCCCTTCATCTGAATTCCTCCCTAGGTTTCCACATCCCCGGCCTCCTGGTATTAGATCACACAATCACTTGATTAAACACTGTAGTAGGGAAAATTGTAAAAAATCAGAAGGTGCTTGATTTAAAGTTTGTCAGGGAACTCACTGACCTTGCCAGGAAATTATCAAAAGAGATTTTAAATATCATGTGCGGGTAGATAATCACTTGTAAGATTTTATTTCTTCTGATTGGTGACTAATTGGAGAAATTTGAGAAGATATAGTTTGTATTTTTAGGAAGAGTGCCAATGCAAAAATTATATTTACTTAACTTCTTAATTTCTACATGTGGTATATTATGTTTAAGAAATTAACAATCACATAAATATTAGAGCACCTTGCCTTTACTTCCCTTTGTTAAGGAGGTTTGCAATTCTGGTTAGAGATTGTAACTGAGATGACTTGAGCCCTGGAGACCCTTTGTTTTACAAACATTAAAGCCTAGTCTCCCTAACAGGGGATAATTGATGCAGATTGTAAATACCAGGTGTGATATTGTGGAAAACTAGTCAGGCCAACTTGGGGTTAAAAAACTTTGAGAATGCTGTTTTACCCCAGCTAGTTGCAAGTTGCTGTGTGAAGGTCACAGATACGACTTGTTAATCTATGTAAAAATTATAGTGCTTAGAACTTGGTAGTGATTTATAATGTAATAGCTATAGGAATAAGTCAATTTTGTATGGACATTAAGAAATGGTAATCATTAGAAAATGTTAGGAGTTTATAAGATTTATAGTTAATGTTTAGGATGATAATCTTTTAAGATCAAAACAGGATGAACAAAGATACATTGCCTGTCCAGTCCATTAAATTGAAACTGATTGCCTTGAAAACGAAAAACATGTTTTCATCTCAAGCCAAAATCTAGAGTATAAAAGGAGTTAGAAAAGATAATAAATCAGCATTTGTCCTGCTTGCAGCGGAGTCAGTGTCCAAGATTTTTCTCCTGCGCCGACACCGTCCCTCCTTCAGGAAACCCTGACCCGCTGGAGCTGGACTCCAGCATAGAGGTGACTGAAGTTTAAACATGTAAGAAAAAACACAATTTTTAAAAATAAATTCTAGTTTTGGGGGATCTCCCTTGTAAAAGTATAAAGATTTATATGATCTGAAGAGAAACCAGAGTGTTGGGCGTCTGCCTTGTATTGTTTAATTAATGCATTTTTACCAGACAACATAAGCATGTTACATAATTCAAATGGTACCATTATATATACAGCAGAAAAATATACCTTTCTTACAAAAATATCCCTAATAAGAGCTTCCTTTCCTCACATGGCCTGGCCAGTGCCTATTGAAGCAATGGCTAGAAAGTAAGTTAGAGAGAGAGAGAAGATTCATCTCTCCAAGGTAGGAGAGGGGGGTTAAAAAAGAAAAAAGAGTTTGCTTTCCTTTAGGGAACCAATATTGCCATTCTTGTGTGTGTGTGTGTGTGTGTGTGTGTGTGTGTGTGTGTGTGTGTGTGTAGCTGGCTCTTTTAAAGGCTTATATATTTCATTGAGTAGATGCGCCAATATTATAAATTCGTTTCAAAATGCATTAAATATATATATATATATATATATATATATATATATACTTTTTTTCTCATATTTTCAGATACATTATTTTAAGGGGATGCATATTATTTGTTCAAATATTCTCTGCCCCTCGCTGTCAGGCCTATCTTTATATATAAATTTGCTCTGAGTGATATTAAGCCATTTGCTTTGTCCAATGAATGATTTGTGTTTCTTCTCGACAAAAGCATTAAGAATGATCACATGGCTGCATCATTTCTCTCTTCCCTATGACAGAAGCAACATGGCCAGACAAAAAGTGCTTGTTCAGCCTCCACACCCAAGTAGAAAGAACAGGAGCAGACGTGCAGCCAACCTGCAATTCGTGTTTAACTCTGAGTCACACACACATCTTGTCATGAGTCACTGAGATTTGAGTTGTTTGTTACTGCACTATAATTAGTCTTAGCTTAACAGACATACAAATTGGAAGTACAAACTCAGGACTACCTTAGCAATAATAGCACCTATGTGGCATTGACTCTGGTGCTGGGTGTGGCTGGTGAGAAAAATTGTTATTGGTGACTGGCAAGAAGTCATTCATGCCTTGCCATACCTGCTTTGCAATGGGGTTGGAAGTCAAATATTGCATTGAATGTGCTTATGCATTAAGAGGCTAGGAAACACCGCACAATGTTACCAGAGTGGTTGGTTGATATTGGCTGCAGCTGACAAGCTACTTTTAAAAAAATGAGCTCAGAAGACAATTGGCTAGCTGACAAGCAGGGATAAAATAATCCAGAAATTCTGGGTCTGGATGGTAAAAGCATCCTATTGTTTCTCATCTCCAACCAACAAAGGGTAACACTGAAAAAGTCTTCCAGTGAAAGGCCATTTAAAGATAAGGCTTCCTGCCGGGTGTGGTGGCTCAAGCCTGTAATCCAGTACTTTGAGGGGCCAAGGTGAGGGGATTGCCTGAGTCCATGGGTTTGAGAACAGCCTGGGAAACTTAGTGAGATCTCCTCTCTACAATAAATAGAAAAAATTAACTGGGCATGGTAGTACGTGCCTGTAGTTCTGGCTACTTGAAAGGCTGAGGTGGACAGATTGCCTGAGCCCAGCAAGTCGATGCTGGAGTGGGTGTGAGTGTGCCACTGCACTCCAGCCTGGGTGACAGAGTGAGACTCCAACTCAAAAAATAAAATAAAATAAAATAAAAAATAAAGATAAGGCTTCCAGCAAAGATCATATGAAGAGTGTGGTCATTATTCCTTTTGTTAACACCTCTGATTTGATGACTGTGGTGCCCAGTAAATCCTCTACATTTGAAAAAATAATTCAGGAAAGAGCATTTTAAGATTGTCCCTCTCCTCTTGGTAGCCTGATAAAACTCAAAGAACTTGTTATTAAATCTAATGAGAAGAATGTCTCAAAAAGGACAATGAATGTGACTACTGTCACATGAAGCTGATTGGAATCAACCAGATAAAAAGTCAATTAAAGTGTAGTATAAAACTTGTAAACTACAAGATACTGTTTATTTCTTAAAATGACATTTGGATCCCCAGCCTTCCACAGCCAGGAAGCAGGCTAAGAAAGTTGCCCAGACCCCAAGAAAGGAATATTCTTCAGTTGTACAAAAGAAAATAATGAAAAAGATAGGATCTTCCCAACGCCAAAGCCAAGGTAGATAAAGAACAATGGACCGGGAATCCATTTACCTTGGACTAGAATTGGAAGACTCTAATTCTAGTGCCATCCTCTCACCCTCAGAGTTCCTCTCAATGTCAGTTCAGTAAGATTTCAGAATTACTTGGGCCCAGATAGCTACATCCCTTCCACACTTCCTGTTTCCTAATAAAGTCCTGAAGTGATCCTGCCCCTGTCCTACCGGTATGTTTTGGATACAAAGGGGAGAAGAGGGTGACACGGTCTCTTATTTGTTTGCGTTTAGAGTTATAGGTCTCCTGGTAAAGAGGAGTCACATGTCAAACCCAATGTAGAGAGCATCTTACGATCCTGGAGCTAATGTTATGCTTAGATGGAACTTATGAGTTCTCCCCCTGGGGTGGAGGATTATACTTCCTGCCCACCAATGTCTGGCTTGGCCTTTTGACTTACACTGGTCAAAAGTGACACTTCAGAGCAGACGTTTTAGGAGTCAAAGCATGCTTATTCCTCTCTTCTCTTTCTGCCTTAAGAATAGCACAATCTGGTAAGACCCTGTGCTTCAACCTGGATCTCAGGGGAGGAAACTGGGAAGCAGAACAGCAGCTGCCTTGTGGGTAAGAAGAAAACCTCTGTTTCTGTAAGCCCCTGATATTTTGGAGTTATTTGTTATGGCATCACAACAAACCTATGCTAAGATAAGGGCGATGTAATGTTATATTGTAGATAATTTTATAGACTTTGCATTCTAGTCCATTCATCTGTCTTTGTAGTTATTCCAAACTGTGTAAATTATTATACTTGATAACATATTAGACATAGGTATGGGAAGCTCCTGAAGCATAGTTCTTCTTCCAGAATGACTTGGCTATTTGTTGTCTATTCTTTCTTAAAACTTTGAAAATTTCTTCTTAAGTACAACAGGAAAAAAATTCTGTAGGGGTTTCTATTGGATTTTAATTGAAATGACATGGGCTCCTCTTTTTTTTTGAGACAGGGTCTCACTCTGTTGCCCAGGCTGGAGTACAGAGGTACAATCATAGCACACTACAGCCTCAAACTCTTGGGCTTCAGTGATCCTCCTGTTCTCATCTCCCAAGTAGCCAGTTCTACAGGTGCACACCACCTTGTCCGGCTAATTTCTTTCTTTTCTTTTTGTAGAGATAAGGGGTCTGTCTTTGTTGCTCAGACTGGTCTCAAACTCCTGGCCTCAAGTGATCCTCTCACCCTTATCTCCCAAAGTGCTGGGACTGTAGGCATGAACCTTTCATGCCTGGCCAACTCCTTTTTTTAACTTAGGTGTGATTGACATACAAAAAGGTGTGCAAGTCATAAAGGAGAAGAAAATCATGGACTTCACAGCAGCTTGGATGGATTTAGAGTCTATCATATTCGGTAATCTATCAGAAACAAAGAACTGAGTACCACATGTTCTTCTTCATAAGTGGACCCTGAACATTGACAATACAATAAGAAAGGGGTTGGCAGTAGCCAAAAACTGCCAGGGGAATTGGGGGGCACACAGCATCAATAAGGGTACCTGATCTCAAACCAGGCAAAGTGGTACCAAAGGGAGGCCCAAATTTAACTGTACGATGACCCCTTGCATACCTAATCCTGAATTGTGCCCCACATCTTTAAAATAAAAAATTTTTTTAAAAGGTGCACATATTTAATGTCTATATCCTGATGAGTTTGAAGATGAATAAGAGCCCATGAAATTGTCACCATAATATAACTATTACCTCTAAAAGTTTGATCCAAGATCTTCTAATACATAACAGACTTTGTCTCCATATATGTAGGTATACATTAATGCTTTTAAGTAAAGCTTTATACATTGTAAATATATCTTGAACTTTAAAAAAACATTTATTTCTAACTCCTTTATAGTTTGTTGATACTACAGTAAATTGTACTTTATAAAACATTTGTTTTTATTACTATTGCTGGTTTATAAAAACACATTTTAAATTTTGTATTCACCAATCTTGCTATACTTTTCTATTGATTATGAAAACTTTTATGTAAAATCTTTGGGGTCACATAAGAATAATAACAATTTTATTTCTTCTTCCCAAGTCCCATTGCTTTCGTGTCTTACCAAATAGTCTTATCAATGCAGTGGGAAGAAAAATTAATGAATATGTGCAGGATCAAAAGGAGAAAAACACAGCTGTAGTTATTCACACATATCTCTGTCTACATTAAAAATGTCAACTCTCAAGACAATTGTTAGCATAAGAGAATTTAGCAGGGTAATTGGGAATAAGATCAATATAAAAATCAACTTCATTTCATACACTGGCAATTGGAAATCTAATTTTAAGAAACTGAAGCCCTGAACAGACCAATAACAAGTCAAGAAATTGATCTAGTAATAAAAAACATTCTGAGCAACCCCTTCGGGTCCCCTTCCGCTGTGGGAGCTTTTCTGTCCTCTCAATAAATCTTGCTTTCTCACTTAAAAAAAAATTCCTACTAAAAAAACCCCAGGTCAGAGAGTTTCTCAGCTGACTTCTACCAGATGAATAAGGATAGAGCTGGTACCAATCCTACTGAAAGTATTCCAAGCAATTGAGAAGGAAGGTCCTCCCTAACTCATTCTATGAAGCCAATATCATCTTATAACACAAAAATGGCAAAGACCTAACAAGAAGGCAAACTGCCAAACTGCAGGTTGATTTCTCTGATGAACATAGATTCAAAATTCTCAACAAAATACTAGCAAACCACAAACAGCAGTACATTTACAAGGGTCCTTCATTGTGACCAGGTGGACTTCATTTCCAATGCAAGACTGGGTCAACATACACAAATCAATAAATGTAATCCACCACATAAACAGATGTGAAACTAAGAACCACAGGATTATCTCAATAGACACAAAAAAGTATTTGATAAAAGTGAACATCCCTTCTTGATTAAAAAACCCCTCAAACATCTAGGCATTGAAGGATCATTCCTTAAAATAATCAGAGCAATCTATGACAACATCACACTTAACAAGCAGAAGTGGAAGCATTCCCCTAAGAACTGAAACAAGACAAGGATGTCCACTATCACCACTCCTATTTAGCATAGTACTCAAGTCCCAGTCAGAGTAATCAGGCAAGAGAAAGAAATTAGAGGTATCCAAATAGGAAAAGAGGAAGCTAAATTATCTCCCTTCACAGATGATATGATTCTATACCTAGAAATCCAAAAGATTCCACCAAAAAAATCCTAGCACTGATAAAGGACATCAGTAAAGTCTTGGAATACAAAATCAGTGCTCAAAACTCAGTTACATTCCTATACACCAACACTGAACAGATTGAGAACCAAATAAAAAACACAATCCTATTTAATTCCACAGCCACACAAAAAAAATACCTCAGAATACAACTAATCAAAGAGGTGAAAGATTTACAGTGAGAACTACAAAACACTGCTTAAATGAACAAAAGATGATACAAACAAATGGAAAAACAGTCCATGCTCACAGATTGGAAGAATCAATAGAGTTAAGATGTTCTTACCACCCAAAGCAATCTACAGATTAAATGCAATCTCTATCAAATAACCAGGAATATTTTTCAGAGACCTAGAAAAGACAATAGTTAAATGCATGTGGAAGCAAAAAGGAACCTAAATAGCCAAAGCAATTCTAAGCAAAAAGAACAAAGTCAGTGGCATCACACTCCCAGACTTTAAGCTTTACTACACAGGCTATAATGACCAAAATAGCATGGCATTAGTAAAAAAAAACAAAAACAGACACAAGATTAATGAAACAGAATAGAGAACACAGAATTAAAACTGCTGACCTATAACCAACTCATTTTTGACAAAGTTAATGAAAAACATTGGAGAAAGGACACCTTATTCAACAAATGGTGCTAGGAAAACTGACTAAGCAAATGCAGAAGAATGAAACTGAACTCCTACCTACCATCATATACAAAAATGAACTCAAAATGGATCAAGGACCTAAATGTAAGGCCTCAAACTATAAAAATCTCAGAAGAAAATCTATGGGACACTCTCCTGGAAATTGACATAGGAAGAGAATTCAAGATCAAGTCCTCAAAAGCAAGTGCAGTAAAAACTAAAATTGATAGGTGGGACCTCATCAAGTTAAAAAGCTTCAGCACAGCAAAGAAACCTTTAAGAGAGTAAAAAGACAATCCACAGAAAGGGAGAAAATATTTGCAAATTATGCATCCAATAAAGGCCTAATATCCAGAATCTATAAAGAACTCAAATGAATCAACAGAAAAAGAAAAAAAAACAAATAACCCCATTAAAAAGTGGGCAAAGGACATGAAGAGACACTTCTCAAAGGAAGACATACAAGTGGCCAACAAATATATGAATATGACAACCACAAATATATGAAAAAATACACAATGTCGTTAGAGAAATGCAAATTAAAACTGCAGTGAGATACCATCTCACACCAGTCAGAATGGCTATTATTAACTTAGTGTTAAAAACAACAGATGTTGGTGAGACTGCAGAGAAAAGGAAATGCTCCTATACTGTTGGTAAGAATGCAAGCTAGTTCAATCTCTGCAGAAAGCAGATTTTCTCAAAAAACTAAAAACAGATCTGCCACTTGACTTAGCAGTTCCCCTCTTAGGTATATACCCAAAGGAATGCAAATTGTTCTACCAAGAAGACATCCACACTCATGTGTGTATTGTAGCACTACTCACAATAGCAAAAACATGGGACCAACCCAGGTGTCCATCCGTGGTGGACTGGATATCATTTGCAGCAACATGGACGCAGCTGGAGGCCATCGTTCTAAGCAGATTATCACACAAATAGAAAACTGAATACTGTACATCTCACTCATAAGTGGAGACTAACCACTGGGCACACACAATCACAAGGATGGGGCAACAGGCATTGGGCACTGGTAAAGTGGGGGGGAGGGGGAGGAAGAATGAGAGTTGCAAAACCACTCTTCAGGTTCCATGCTCACCAAGGTGTGTGCGTGGGGGTGGCGCATATGTGCTTATGTAACAAATCTTTCCAAGCACCCCTTGACTCTAAAATAAAATAAAATTTTAAAAAATTAAAAAGATGCAATTTACAATCATAACAGAAATTCAGTACACCTAGTCATAATTTTAAAAAAAATTAGTAAAATCTATTTATTAGAAGACATTTTTTTTTTTTTTTTTTTTTTGAGCTGGAGTCTCACTCTGTCGCCCAGACTGGAGTGCAGTGGCCACTCCCAGCCACCGCAACCTCGCCTGCTGGGCTCCGGCGATCCTTCTGCCTCAGCCTTTCAAGTAGCTGGAATTACAGGCATGCGCTATCATGCCCGGCTGATTTTTTGATTTATTGTAGAGATGAGGTCTCGCTGCCAAGGCGGGTCTCGAACCCGCGGGCTGGCAATCCACTCACCTCAGCCTCCCAAAGGCGCGGGATTACAGGCTGAGCCACCGAGCCCGGCTTGAAGACATTTTAAAAAATCTAAATAGATGGAAAGATTTCCTATACTGACAGGAAGATCCATGAGGGTGAAGATATTAGTTCTTTCCAAATTATTCTACAAAAAGAATAGAATTTCAATGAGATTTAAACTATTTTACAAACCTTGACAAGTTGATTTTAAAATTCATGTGAAAGAAGAAATGCCCAAGACACTGTTAAGGTGAAGGAATAATGTAAAATACTCCTCTGATAGAGGTCAAGCTGTGTGTAAGTCATAGCAATTATTAGAGGGTGATGTCAGCACAGACACAGACAAATTGATTCATGGAATAAAACAGACCAGAAATAGGCCCATGCATTTATGAAACTTAGATATTTGAAGGTGGTTACATTGAATATCAGTGAGCAAAGGTCCAAGAAAGAAAAGGTAATAAATCATGCTGGGACAATTATTTTCTATGTGGAAGAAATAAAACTGGATATCTTCCTCATATCACAGACAAAATAAATTCAGATATAAGTGCTTAAAAACTTATAACAAAAATTTAAAAGTCTTTTGAAAGAAAATATGCAAAATTATCTTTTTTTACCTTAAGACATTTTAAACTACATTTAAAAGGTAAATGTCATAAAAATTGATAGACATTAATATTAAATATTTCTATTCATCAGCAGACACCAAAAAAGAGAAATGCTACAAACTAGAAGAATATACTTCTAATACCCAAAATAGACAAAAGATTATTATGAAAAATATATAAAGAACTGCTATAAGCAAATGACAAATAATGACTCATCCTCATGGGCAAAATTTATAGTCACTCATAGGAGAGAAAGTCTAGATCTCCAACAAATGCTTGAAAATGTTTTATAAACCATATAATTTCATCAATAATTAATATCTGAGCAAGATAACATTTTACAACCATTAGATTGGCTAGAATTGGCAAGATACACAAACATACTTACACACAGTTGTTATAACATATATTGATCAATATTTGAAGGAAATATTTCCATCAAGACTGCTGACAGAAATATCAATTGCAATTTAGCCTTAGTTTTTTAAAAATCATTAATGGCCTATCCTATGACCCAGGAATTTTAGGGAATACACTTTTAGGTATATGTCTACAGAAACTTTTTGACATGTGCACCAGGAGGCATGCACAAGATTATTTTGGGGAGAACTTTTTGTAATAATGAAAACTGGAAACAATTAAAATGTCCACTGATGGTAAAAGCTATAAATAAGTTGTGGCATACTCATACAATGGAATGTTACATAGTAACGAAAAGGTATTACTCCAGTGGCCTGTGACGACACAGATGAATCTTAGGAACATAATACACAGGAAGTAACTTCCAGAAAACTTATATAGCATTTTGCAAGATGATATTTTATGAAGCTGATAAAGTATATAAGCACATCTATTAAAGGGAAGTTTATATATATAAATATATTATACATATTAGACAATTTTTTAAAGCAAAGGAATTATAAACACAAAGTTCAGCACAGTAGTTTCCTTGCAGGGGGATGATGAAGCGCCCATGTGTAGGTACAAGTTATTGGTTATATTCTAATGCTTAGACTGCATGGAAGAATCATGGCTTTTCAAGTGTCGATACTTAATAACATAGGCATGTATGTTGTAAAGAACATAATTTTGTATATACAAATATTTTATTTTAAACCATAATAAAGGGATCATGGGCACCAAAATAACACAGACGATAAAGCCTGTGCCATCACAGAAATAAATTCTGAAAATAGCACACATGCTACATAAAGGCACAGAAAAACATGGCAACAAAGAAACAAAATGGCATATGAGTAAAATGTGCTTATGTTAGATAAACGCTTTTAGCCAAGGAATTTTCCCAGCTTAATATTCATTTGTTTTGCTCATTTGTGGTAGAGTTCTTTTGTGATGTGATGCACTTCAGTGTGTCTCCAGCCCAGTAAGGGGCAGCTAAAATACTTAGATCATGGAGTTGGCCCAGAAGAGAATCTTGCAGCTGCACGGAGGGAGCATGCCATTGGCCCTGACCTGCCTATGACAAATGCCAGGTTCTGCTATGGCTTTGTGGCAAAGGAACGTGTGCCAAACTGTCATTCCTTCCAGGTCCTGTGATATCTTTTTGCCTAATGATGACTGCCTGGATGAAGTGGGGTCAGGCATAATAGAAGTGATTGTTTCAGTGGGTGGATGGTGGCATTTAAGTCACTCTCCCCTTAGCATCCTTTTCTTCTCATTGCCATTTTCTTCTTTTGAGTTGGAGTCTCACTCTGTCTCCCAGGCTGGAGTGTAGTGGCACGCTCACAGCCACCCTAGTGTCAACCTGCTGGGCTCAGGTGATCCTTCCGCCTCAGCCTTCCAAGTAGCTGGAACTACAGGTGTGTGCCATCATGCCCAGCTCATTTTTCTGATTTATTGTAGAGACAAGGTTTCACCAAGTTGCCCAGGCTGGTCTCAAACCTGTGGACTCAGGCCATCCTCTACCTTCGGCCTCCAAAAGTGCTGGGATTACAGGCTTGAACCACATGACTGGCCTCATTGCCATTTTCTCTACATATATTTCTCTCACTTTATTTCATTGTATTTTCACTCTCTTCTTTCCTCTGATTTGTTCTATGTCTCCCAAACTTTCCCAATTTAGTAGTGGACCTGAAAAATCTCCCATTCCTGCTTAGGATTCAAGTGAAATAAATTACATCATGAACTCATAAAAATAATATCAATGACAAAATTGCCTTCTGGATTCTTTTATACTAGTAAACATTCAGTGGTTGATTAATTGATGTTTATACAGAAATCCCAGATGTTCTGAACTTTAAAATATCATAAATGTTCACTGTCAGTGGGCAGATTGCATCTTAGATCCTTACTTTCTTTTTCTGTGAGGTGCCACCCACTGTTTTTCAAAATGGAATCAGGTTTGTTGACACTAAGAATCCCTCCTTGGAAAAACAAGGGGAACATAAGTAAAATCTGATGGTTCTATGGCTCCTACATTCTGTGTATGAAGGCTAACATTTCAGCAGGAATGTCTAGGCCTCAAAGTAAAAAAACAGAACCTCTTTCTGTAGTTGGATAGTGGTGATACATTTAAAAACCACAAATTTTAGCCAGGCTCGGTGGCTCAGCCTGTAATCCCAGCACTTTGGGAGGTTGAGGTGAGTGGATTGCCTGAGCCCACTGGTTCGAGACCTGCCTGGGCAACTTGGTGAGACTTCATCTCTACAATAAATCAAAAATTAGCTGGGCATGGTAGCGCACACCTGTAGTTCCAGCTACTCGGAAGGCTGAGGCGGAAGGATCACCAGAGCCCAGCAGGTCGAGATTGCGGTGGCTGGGAGCGGCCACTGCACTGCAGTCTGGGTGACAGAGTGAGACTCCAACTCAAAAAAAAAAAAAAAACCCACAAATTTTAAGAGGCTCAGTCACTGTTTGACAATTGAAAACATAGCAATGGAAAAAATAACATAATCTTCTCACATCAATGTATCCCCTTTATTCAATTGTTGGCACCAAGAATGTGAATGCTAAAAATCTACAATGCTTGAACACACAACCACTTCTAAACTCCCTTTCAGCTCCCTAATTTCCCTTACATGCTCTTTCACACCAAACTCAGTTTAACCTTTAGAATTCCCTCCTTATGGACTCTCAAGTCACAGAAATTATTTCCTAACCTTGATGGCAGATTTTACAAATAAAGCAGAAACTCACTTCTGAACTAAAAAAAACTTTAATCAATAGAATTCCTTTGAAAACATATTTTCTTAACATGTTTTAATTATGAAAAATGCAAAAACATACATAGAGAGAATAGTATAATGAAATTCTATATATTTTCAGCTTCAAGAGTCAACAATGTTCTACCATGAGATAGAATTCTTTCTAAGGTGGAATTAAGTTATTCATTTTCTTTGAAAATCATTTATAATATTTGATCTATATAAGTTTGCATACATGTATAAATTAAATCATATCATACATGGCTGTGCATCTTTCGTCTTGCTTTCTTTTTTTTATGTCCTTTTCTCCATTTCTCCTTTCTCAGCCTGTAGGTTGCAACCTCAGCCCACAGATAACTCACATTAACAAATTAAGATCGGTGAACCAGGTGAAGTGGGGACCAAAGTGAGGCCCAAGCTTTACCTGTACAATGACCATTTGTATACCTAACCCTGAATTGTATCCTGCATCTTTAAAATAAAAATTAAAAAACCCTAAGATCTATCTATCATCTATCTATCCTATCTTTATGTATATTAAGATCTCTATCATCTATCTCATCTCTTTCAGTATATTTATGTATATATATATAGTACAATTACGTTAGCGTGAGGTAATTCATTATGAATAATTTTTGAAAGTACTTTTTCTTTGCTACCACATCAGAAAGTTTACAGAAGCTCTCATAAACAAAATAGGAAATGCATGTTGCCTTCAAGACCATTTTCATATTTGAAATGCTTACCATTAACTGGTAGATTTTTTTACCAGGTCCACACATTCCTCATCTGTCAGAGTTATTCCCATTTTTTCCCGAACATTTCCCACAGCACTGACATCAACTTCTTCTCCTTCAATATAATAAAAATCACCACGTATTAGTAGAAAGGAATCACTTTTCCAAAATCATGTTGATGCCTATTGAGCTTCGATGACAATAGGTATATGAGCATACCCCCTCCCCCACGGATATGCTAGCTATTCACCATGTTCATTAACTGTCACAGAAATATTTCTTCCTCACTCTTAGTAAAGTAATAGACATCATGATGCAGTATACACAATGTAAATTGGATGTTGTAGGTCTAAGATCCATTTATTTCGTCAGGATACTATTTCTCCCCTAGTCTCTTAATGATAAGATACTTATTACGTTTATAGCAGTTTGCTATATCACTTGCCATGCTCATTTAAATTTTGGCTTTCAAAAGCAGGACAGGTGACTGTTATTGGTGGATAACTCAGAAACAAAGAAATTTGCTACCAGCACTTTGCACTGAAATAGTGCTAAGATACAGATGTTCTAAAGTAAAACTCCAGGCAAATATCCACCAAAACAGAAGAAAAGGAGTGACATAAAAGAGACAGTTAAAAAACAATGATACTATATAAAAATATAATTTAATATACAAAATTGAGACATTCGATTTACAGTAGCTTCTGACTAACCTGTATTAGTTTCCACTGCTTCAATCAGTTTCTTGAGCTCAACTTTTCCATTAGCTGTAAGAAAAATCATAATTTTCAAGTCATAAGGTAAGATTATAAGAAGATAAAGAAGCTAATTTTTTTCTAAGCTAAGTTTCTTACTCCATTACCATTGGACACTCAACACCACTACAGGAGGCTAGTAAAACTGTCCTCATTTTTGTAGATGTGCAAACAAGGCCCCCAAGTTTAAGTAACTGCTCTAATATTACAGGGATAGAAAGTTGGACCCAGAATGTCTGTCCCCAAAGCCAGCAGTCTTCATAATTATGTTGTTCTCCTCGAGACACCACATGCAAACCACCTTCTCAGTCACCCTTACAACTCTATCAGCATCAGGAAAATTAGCCTGTTCCACTAGATGCTTATTGAACCTGTAAGACATGTTCAGTTGCCTTGACTCCAAGTGGGAGCCAAAATTAGAGTCAAAATGAGCCACCATATCCCCATGACATAAATCAGGGTGATCATAAACAATGGAGAAATTGCAAATGAGCTGAGAGCCCAAGGGCATACCCCAAATCTGAGAGATGCCATTTAAAAAAAGTTAATAGACTTATAGACTTAGACCAGTCCACTGGATAGAGAGGCTTTTAAAAAAATTTAAAGATGTGGGTTATGATTCAAGAAGCTAAATTAAGAAATTGAGTTCATTCACAGTTTAATCTGAATCAACAAAAAATTCATATGCAGTGATGGCAAGAAATCATCCTATGGTAGGCAGAGGGTTGGCTAAGAAAACTCCTCTCTAAGTTTTAACACTTGCAGGAATGTTAAAATGGGCCAGTAACATTGCTTTGGCTTTTGGCAACCCTTATTTTTAGTGCAAACCCAAAGTTCTTTCCAAGATTCATGTGGAAAGGCAAATTCCATTTTTCACTTACCTTTGACTAATACTTTTCTTAGATTATTTCAACTACTAACTTGGAATGACTGATGATTTGTGTTCTCAAACTTTTGTTACCAGCATATCTATAAAGTTTGGATAAATATTTCTACCTTGCTTTGGGAAAAAGAAACAGAACTGGAGAGTTATGGAAACATGGCACTCTTTTAGTGTCAGGAAGGACTGACACTAATTTACTGGGCCAGGTGCAAAATAAAAATGTGGTATCCATCGTTCAAAATGCAGAAAATGTTTTGTTCTTTCTTCCATAGTCTCAGTGTCTCTCTCGAATGGTTACAGTGGTGTTTGCTGTTGTTTTGAAATCTGCTGTTTAATGTTGCTCTCTCAGCATGGAATACTCTCTGGACAAGTGTAGAACCTCAAAGGCACCCAGGTCCCCCTATTACCAAAGAGACACACTTGAGATTTGGGTCAGGCATCTCCCTCTTCTTGCTTCCATTGCCTCCAATCATGGCAAACAAGTGACTCCCAAGAACACTGCAACTTTGCGGGTAGGTTCTGGGTGCTTGGAGGGGTTGGCAAGAGGCTTGCCTGCCAGATGCCCCATGGGGCTACCAGTCCAGAGCAGGGAGGCTGGTGCCACAAGTCCTGCCATGAGGTGCCTTCGGGTGCCTGTGCCCAACGCCAAGCTACCACCCCATGCCCAGGCCCCTCATAACAGGTGGATGGCAGCAGTTACTAGGCAGGGGTGGAGAAAGACCAGTCTGGGGTCCCGGGTGTGTGGAGCGGCTGACCCAGAACTGGTCCTGGGGAAGTGAGAGTGGGCGGGAGCAGGCCCAGAGAGGCTTCAGGCTCCATCAGACTTCAAGCTGGAAACACACATTGAAGGCTAAATCTGTGCAAACAAATCCATCAGTGGATAGACTCTGGAGGAGGCTATTGTGTGCATGAGCTATAACCCCTGCTCCCTGGGGCTTCAGGAAAGTTCTGGATGAGCCTTTTCACCTTTTCCCAATGTGATCTGAGGATACTCCCTGACAGTGCTTGTAGCTGTCATATTTGCCCCAAGATAAAAAATTACAAAATATGGTCATCCTCTTTATTTCTTTTTAAAATAATTCTTGTTAAGATTAGAGAAATGTTCTGTTTAGAAATAACTCCAAGAACAGTTTTTAAGTTTTATTTTCAAATTGAAAACCAGTCAGATTTGCTTCAGCCTCAAAGTGAGTGTTTATGTAAAATGAAATGAACTTGGCAGTGAGCTGTACTTTTTTTTCTAAACAGGTAAAGGGCGAAATATTATAAGATGGTGATTTACAATTCAGCAAATCTAAGAAGAGACGTTCACTGACTGGGACTTGAAGGGCATGAGGCTGTAACGGGGAGGCACAGAGAGGCAGAGAGTGCACAAGGGGAGGAAAGCCTACAATGGAACCTTGCATCTGGGTCGGGGCTCACTGCCCTACTGTGGAAATTAAGATCTGTCTAGGCTATGGTTCTTCCAGGCTGAAGGAATGAAGACTTCTCACTTGGGGACAAAGCAAAGCTCTTTGCTGCAGTGTGGTTTTTGTCTTGTTAATGAGAATATGGTTGCCTCAGTGAAGGTGACTAGGAAGCCATCCTCATTGATTTATTTTTATCTGATGATTTATTTTCATTTGATTAGGTTTAATTCTAGTCACTTAAGGCTTTCTAGAGGCACGCTGATTGGTTTGAAATCACCGGCGTGCCTATATTTTGGGTAATTGTTCAGGAAATTTCTGCAACTTCTAATCAGAGACAGCTATTTAATTAGTTTTTCACTCCCTTTGGAAGGCTTTCCACTTATTCATGTACTTATCAAATATTTAAGGCCTGTTAAATAAGAGAGAGGTACTCTGCTGCATAATGGGAGTAAAATAAACAAAAAAAATCAATATGGTTCTCACTGACAAAAAGTTCTAAGCCTTTAGCAGAGGAGTGAGATAAAGGCTCCTGTTTATCATACAATGTGTAAGAAAAATGATGCAGACATCTTTAGTATAGAATACAAGATGAGGCAGAAAGACCAGAAAAAGCTTTCTGGAGAAGATCAACTATGAGTTGAGGCCAAGTCTTTTCCAAAGAGTATGCATTTCCAATTTGTGTCTTGTTGTACCTATGTAGTTATGTTTGTGGTAAGATATGGCTTGAGATGAGAGAAGATACACAATTGGATGCTATGGCATAAGTATTAGGTGACTGGTAACATTTATTCATTGTGAAAGAAACTCAAGACTCTGCTAACTATCAGGCCATACTAGGCACTGAGATAAAATACAAGCTATGCTAAAAATAGCACAGTCTCTGCCTTCAAGTAGCTCAGACTCATGGAGAGGGAGAGAGACACCTCAGTAGACACCTATGATCAAAGACATGAAGAGAGAAGCTCATTGAGTAAGGTGACATTCCTGCGACCACTCTGGGGTGTTGTTCACTCTGGGGTTTGGATGTCTCTGTGTGACTGCAAAGCATGTGAAAGGCTTTAAACATGGTGAAAATAAGGAAGGCTGGAAGTCAAGATCGGGTGGACTTCTAGATCCCTGATGGACTTCTATATCCCATGTTTGGATGAGAGAACCATTACACAAGCATGGTGGTCAAGGGCAAAACACTGAAGGCATGCAAGCAGGAAAACAGAACATTGATGGTTTAGATAGAGCATTCTGAAAGCACTAGAAAAGATATAATTAAGAGACAATAACCTGCAGTTAGAGTTGACTCTATCTGGCAATTCAAGGAATACAGGCGGGGCGGCGGGGGGAGTGAAGGATGTTACAAAACATTCTAGTTCATGTTGTGTGAATAGAAAATAATGGTTAAACTACTGAGAGAGAAACCAACACGTGGCAGGAAATTATCAAATTAGTTTTAAACATGGTAAAAGAAAGAAAATATAGCAGGAATTTGGGATACACTGATCTTATGTTTAGGGGAGAAAACTAAGCTGGTGATCTGGAAGTCTTCAGCATGGATATAATACTGAAAATATTTCTCTGGGGAAAAATGTGCAAAAATTAAATGAGGAACAATCATTTAAGAATGGAACTGGGGGAGACCAAGAAGATGGCAGCTGAGCCAATCAGATTATGCAAGTCCCAGTGTGAGTGAGTGAGTGTATGGAAAATTTTGTGTAAGTGCTGGTGAGTGAGTGGGTTTGTGAGTGGTTCATTGAGGTGAGGGCTAGGGAGCTAGTGACCAGGGCTCTCCTGGTGCAGCGGCTTGTGCTGCAGCTGCGGGGCTTGGACCCTAGTGATTCCTGGGATGCAGAAGCCAAGTGCTGTTTTTTTTTTTTTTAAATCAACAACACCTTTCCTGGAAAGAAAATGCTGGGAGAGACTGACTAAATGGGGGCTCATGAGCAGGGGGGCAGGGCCCTGGTACAACAGCTGGTGCTGCAACTTTTCTGCTTGGTCTCTGGCTCTTCCCAAGTTGCAACAACCAATTGCCATTTTTTTAATGGACAAAAGTTTTCCTGTGAAGAAGCACCAGGGAGAGATTACTGCCCCTGGCTCTGCCTCATCAATACAGCTGGAGAGACTGCTGGCTCCAGGCTTTGCCTCACCACTTCAACACCTGGCCAGGCACTGGCAGCAGGGTCTGCATAGGCAGAATCCCACTGAGGAAGACAAGAGAGGCATCCCACCACCATCTTGAAGGCAGGGCAGGGAAGTGTTCTGACTTGCTCACCATAGAGCAACAGACCCGATCTCTGTGACTGGTGGATCAACTACTCAAGGGTTGACTGTGACCCAGAGGGAATATCCTGAAAGAACAAATTTTGGAGGACCCTGATGAGTGCTGAGACCCAGACATCCCACCCCCTACCCTGATCCATCCATGGGACAAAGGATGTGGCCAAAAAAGGATAAGGAAGAATTTCAAAGAGATCAGTGGTGAGTTGGTGCTGACTCAAACCCTCTTCTCCTCAGTAATCCTCTGAACGTCAGACCCACACGGCTGGACCACAACTGAGAGGAACAAACCCAGGCGGAGCCTGGATGTCAGTCACAATAGGAGAACTCCATTCCAGGATAGGTCCCAGTGAGTACATACTTGGGGAAGAGACAACCCTGCACCTCCCCAGGGGAGGAGATATCCCTGACCATACGAGAGTGGGAGGGGAGGACTGCAGCCCCACTCACCTCCACTGCCCCTCCTCCTTCCCTGCTCTGGATACTGGAGAGAGAGGGAAAGAGGCAGAAGCTCTGCAGGAGAGACCAGAATAGAGGAACAATTACAGAGCCTGCCACAAGAGGGCAGGTTTTTTAAAAAGTTTTTAATTATTTTTCATTTTAAAAAATTTTTTGCCTGTTTGTTAGTTAGTTCATCTATTTTAAAAATACTGCTCCTTTGTGCATGAGTGTATGTGAGGATTTGACCTGCATCCCTCAATTTTTTTCCCTTTTTTTGTTTCTTTCTTCTTTTGTTGTTTTCTGTTTATGTGTGTATGTGAATGATTGAGCGTTCATCTTTCAATTTCATTGTTGTTGGTGGTGTATTTTTGCTCTTTTGTTCTTCTGAGTTTCTTTATCTTTATTTTTTATAGTTTAAGGTGTGTGAGGGTTCAATCTGAATTCCTTTTTTTTCCTTTTTTTCTGATCTTTCTGTTTTTCTTCTCCATTCACTTTGTGCTAGGCATGTGTGTGTTCAATTTTCTAGGCTTCTTGCTGTTGTTGCTTGTTTTGTTTCACTTTGCTGTTATTCCAGTTTGTTTGGGGGTATGTGTGTATGTCTGTGTGTTCAATTGTTTTTTGCATTGGTTTCTGCTTTGCATCATCAAAAAGAGTGGTGGTGGGGAGTAGGTCTCAGGGAACACATACAACAATCAGTGAACATTGTAATTTGCAAGTAGTTTCTGAATCCTAGTGCCCCATCCCCTACCTTGTTTGACTTTCAAAAACTATGAGAGACAGCAAAGCTTCCCACCCACAGTCCTATTTCAAAATAGAACAAATCCAGAGCCCAGATCAGGGAAAAATAGAGGGCTGAGCAAGCATCAGAAGGGAAAGCCCCTTTCACTGACACTGAAAATAGAACTAAAGAGAAAAGCAAGAAATCTGTCACAAATGAGGAAAAACCAAGGGAAGACCACAGGCAACTTCAAGTGTAACAAATAGAAAACTCCTGAAAAATCAGACCTTGAAGTCCAAACAATACAAGTCACCAATGACTGGTCACAGAATACAACAGGGATTCGGGAATGGATGGAAAGAGAGAATAAGTCTCAAGAAAGACAAGATGCAACACTGAAAGCACTTGTAACAGAGATTTTGGTAATAAAAAATTTCATCCAGGAAATAAATAGCAAGATGACAAGCATGGAAAGCAGAATTAATCTAGCTGAAGAAAGAATCTCAGAACTTGAAGACCAGAACATGGAATTAACCTGATCTGTTAAAAAAACATAGAAAGAAGACTCAGAAGAAAGAACAAAGCCTACAAGAGATGTGTGATTATATCAAGAAGCTGAACCTACGCCTGTTGGAATCCCAGAAGAAGAAAGGGAAATGGAGAACAACTTGGAGCAAGCATTCCAGTAGGTAGTCCAAGAAAACTTTTCCCATCTCACCAGAGATGTGACCAGCCAAGCACAAGAGATACAGAGAAACCCCACAAGACATCAAATGAGAAGATCAGCCTGTAGACACATAGTAATTCACCTACACAAAGTAGGCACAAAAGAAAAAATCCTAAAGACAGCAAGACAGAAAGGTCAAACTATCTACTGGGGAAAACCAATCAGAATAGCAGCAGACCTAACAGCAGGAACACTACAAGCAAGAGGGAACTGGAGTCCAACATTCAAAGTCCTCAAAGATAAACAATTTCAACCAAGAATTTCCTGCCCAGCCACGCTCAGCTTCATCAGTGATGGAGAATTAAAATCCTTCCCAGACATCCAGTCCCTAAGAGATCATACAGTTTCCAGATCAGTTCTACAGGAGACACTTAAAAAGGTATTAAGTGCAGAAGAAAGAAAAAGAAAAAAGAATGACCACACACTTCCCAAGAGAACAGCAGAGCACAGAATCAAAAGAGAATACAGAGCAACAAGAAACTTGAAAACACACACATACATCAACCCCAAAGCCAAAAGAAAACAAGCAAAGAAAAAACTTTATAAGAACCTCATGACAGGGATAAACAATCACATTTCAATAATCAGCCAGAATGTGAATGGACTAAATGCACCACTGAAAAGGCACAGAATGGCAAACCGGATAAGAAACCATGACTCAATTATTTGCTGCATCCAGGAAACTCGTCTCACCACAAGGGATGCACACAGACTCAAAGTTAAAGGATGGAAAATGAGTTTCCAGGTAAATGGATCACAAAAGAGGGCAGGAGTTGCAATCTCAATATCAGAAAAAACAACCTTACAGCTATCAAAAATTTAAAAATATACTAAAGAATACTACATAATGATAAAAGATTCAATCCATCAACAAGAAATATCCATCCTAAATATATATATGCACCCACCACAGAAGCACCAGCATTTATAAAGCAACTACTAAGTAAACTAAAAAAGGAAATTGACTCTAACAATATTATAGCAGGGGACTTCAATAGCCCAGTAAAAACCCTAGATAGATCACTGAGGCAAAAAATCAACAAGGAGATCCAGAACCTAAACTTGGCACTTGACCAAATGGACTTAATAGATACCTATAGATTATTCCACCCAACAACCAGAGAATATACATTCTACTCTTCACCACATGGAATGTACTCCAAGATCAATCACCTCCTTGGCCACAAATCAAGCATAAACAAATTCCATAAGTTTGAAATATTGCCATGCACCTTCTCAGACCACAGTGGAATAAAAATAAATATCAACAACAACAACATTTCCCCAAAGCCCACAAAGACATGGATATTAAGCAGCATGATGCTGAATGACTGGGTCAACACTGAAATCAAAGCAGAAACTGAAAGATTCCTGGAAACAAAGGAAAATGAAGAAACATCTTACCAAAACCTCTGGGATACCATGAAAACAGTTCTAAGAGGGGAATTTATATCTCTCAAGTATACATCAAGAAAATGGAAAGGTCACAAGTGAAGAACCCAACAAATCACCTAAGGGAACTGGAAAGAGAAGACTACCAAAACTCCAACTTTAGCAGATGAATACAAATCACCAAAATAAGAGCCCAAATTCTGAGACATAGAAGATAAAAAATATCATAGAAAAACATCAACAAAGCAAAAAGCTTGTTCTTTGAGAGAATTAACGACATTGATGGACCTGTAACCAGAATGATCAAGAAAAAGAGAGAAAAACCCAAATAAACACAATCAGAAATACAAAAGATCAAATCACAATTGACCCCGAAGAAATACAAAAGATTATCAGATTACTATCTACACCTATATGGAAACAAACTTCATAACCTAAATGAAATGGAGGATTTTCTGACATCACACAACCTCCCCAGGTTGAAATAAGAAGACACTGAGACACTAAATAGACCAATAACAACCCAGGAAATGGACACTGTCATATGAAAACTACCTACAAAAAAAAGTCCTGGATCAGATGGCTTTCCAGCAGAATTCTACAAAACATACAAGGAGGAGCTGGTACCAATCTTATTGAAAATATTCCAGGCAATTGAGAGAGATGGAATTCTCCCCAAATCATTTTATGAAGCTAGCATTACACTGATATCCAAACCGGGTAAAGGTCCAACAAAAAAAGAACTACAGGCCAATATTCCTTATGAACATAGGTGTGAAAATTCTCAACAAGATTCTAACATGTTGGATCCACAAACACATCTCAAAAATCATCCACCATGACCAAGTAGGTTTCATCTCCAGGATACAGGGCTGGTTCAACATTCTCAAGACCATAAATGTCATTAAATACATCAACAGAGGTAAAAACAAGAACCACAAGATTATCTCATTAGATGCAGAAAAAACTTTTGATAAAATCCAGCATCCCTTCTTGATTAAAAACCCTCAAACACCTAGGTATAGAAGGAACATACCTCAAAATAGTAAGTGCCATCTATGATAAACCCACAGCTAACATATTGTGAAATGGACAGAAACTGGAAACATTTCCACTGAAAACTGGAACAAGACAAGGCTGCCCACTCTCACCCCTCTTATTCAACATTGTGTTGGAAGTCCTACCTAGGACAATTAAACAAGAGAAGGAAATCAGGGGTATCCAAGTAGGAAAAGAGGAAGTCAAGTGATCCATCTTTGCTGATGATATGATCCTATACCTTGAAAATCCAAGAGAGTCTGTCAAAAACCTGCTTGCACTGACAAAGAACTTTGGCTAAGTCTCAGGTACAAAATAAATGTGCAAAAGACAGTTGCATTCCTATACACCAACAACAAGCAGGCAGAGACCCAAATAAAAAGCATAATCCCATTTACAATAGCCACATACAAAAAATGAAATACTTCGGCATCTTCCTAACCAGAGAAGTGAAAGACCTTTACAATGAGAACTACAAAAAACTGCTTAAAGAAATCCAAGAAGACACTGATAAATGGAAAAATATTCCATGCTCATAGATAGGAAGAATCAACATTGTTAAAATGTACATCCTACAAAAGGCAATGTACAGATTCAATGCAATACCCATTAAATTACCAACATCATTCTTCTCAAACCTGGAAATGACAATACAGAAATTCATATGGAAACATAAATGACCACTAATAGCCAAAACACTCCTTAGCAAAAGAAACAAAGCAGGAGGTATCACACTTCCAGACTTCAAATTTTACTATAAGGCAACAGTAATAAAACAACCAGGTATCAGTATAAGAACAGGCATATAGATTAATGAAACCAGAGAGAGATTTCGGAAGCAAAGTCTCAATGTCTCAACCAACTCATCTTTGACAAAGCCTTCAACAATAACCACTGAGGAGAGGAGAACCTATTCAGTAAATGGGGTTGGGAAAACTGACTGATCACATGCAGAAGATTGAAACAGGACCCCTACCATACACAAAAATTAACTCTAAATGAATCAAACACCTAAACATAAAACCTCAAACTATAAGAATCTTAGAAAACACAGCAGACCATTATGGATATTGGAACTGGCAACCAATTCCTGATCAGAACCCTAAGTGCCCATACCATAAGAAATAACATAGATAAGTGGGACTTCATCAAACTGAGGGGCTTCTGCAAAGCAAAAAAAACCATCAAGAGAGCAGGGAGACAGCCCACAGAATGGGAAAAAATAGTTGCCAACTATAAATCTGACAAAGGCCTAACATCTAGGATCTACAAAGAACTCAAACGTGCCGAAAGGGAAAAAAAAACAAACAGACCCATTAAAAAGTGGACAAAATACATGAATAGACACCTCTCAAAAGAAGATATACGGGCAGCCAACAGACACATGAAAAAGTACTCAGCCTCACTAATCAGAGAAATGCAGATCAAAATTACATTGAGATATCACCTAACCCCAGAAAGAATGGTCATCATTAATAAAACAAACAGCAGATGCTGGCGAGGATGCGGAGAAAAAGGAACACCTCTACACTGCTGGTGGGAATGCAAACTAGTGCAACCTCTTTGGAAGACAATATGGCGATTTCTGAAAGAAGTAGAAATTGACCTTCCATATGACCCAGCAATTCCCCTATTGAGAATATACCTGGAGGAACTCAAATCATTCTACAAAAAAGATACCTGCACACATATGTTTGTTGCAGCTCTATTCACAATAGCAAAAACATGGAATCAATCATGCTGCCCATGGAAGCTAAGACTGGATTAAAAAAATGTGGTACGTATACACAATAGAACATTATGCAGCCATAAAGAAGGATAAACATATGAAATTTGCAGCAACTTGGATGGATTTGGAGTTGATCATACTCAGTAATCTACCACAGAAACAAAGAACAGAATATATGTTCTCACTCATAAGTGTTCCTTAAACAATTATCATAATACAAGAAAGGGATTGGCAGTAGTGGGAAACTCCCAGGGGATGGGGGTTGGATTGGCAGTTGAGGGAAACTGCTAGGGAGGGAGGGGCACACCTCATCACCAAGGTTACCTGCATAATCAATGTTTGTATACCTAACCCTGAATTGTACCCCACATCTCTAAAATAAAAAAAATTAAAAAACAAAACAGTTCCTCCTTAGAAAAAAAGAGGGGAGTTTAAGCAAATTTGAATAACCACAAAATGTGACAAAGGCTATGAATTACTGTATATTATGGCTATCCATCCCACCATAAAGACTAAGGTCCAATGGGGTATGTTCAGTGTACAAAGATGGTCAGTAATAAAAGTGGAATTTAAATGTCTGTGCCTGAGCTTTGGGGGAGGGAAGACAGGAATCAGTTCATGGAATTAGTTTTCAAAGACTGTGCCTGCCTGCTAACCACCTCTCTCCCTCTCCTTCCCTCCCTCCCTCCCTCTCTGTCTCTCTCTCTCTGCCATCACAAGCAATGTTGCAATGTACATTCTTTTATATGTCTCCAGGTAGACCAAATTGAGGGTCTGGATTGAAATACACGCATCTTTAGCTTGCTGAGATTTTGCCTACTTTCGTGGAAAGTGTTGAATCAATTTATATTCCTGCTATCAGTGCACAAGAATGTCCATTGATCTCCATCATCGCCAACACTATGATTGCTTGGTTTTCACAATTTTTGTGAGTCTGACATGTGTGAAGTGGTATTTTACTGTTGTTTTAAGTTCCATCCATGACCATCTTTAATAAGTGATTCACCTCAGAGGGATCTCTTCTTTCACTAAGTGCCTACTCCCAAAGTAGTTGTTTGGCTTATTCTTCTTGATTTCTGGGAGTGTTTTATGTATTCTGTAACTACTTCTTGGTTTTGTGCATTACAAATATCTTCCTTGATTTTGGCTTACTTTTAAAATTTTCATTTGGTGTGTATTTTGTCCTCTGCAGAAATTTGTATTTTTTTATGTAGTCAAATTTATGAGTCTTTTTATTCATTTCCTTCTTTTTTAATAATTGTTTTTGATTTGTAAATATTTTATCGATAATTTTGTGTCTGTATTTATAAGTAAGGTTAGTCCATAGATCTTTTGAGCGCTACCTTTATCAGATTTGGGGAGTATGGAAGAAGAAAAAGTTAAAATAAAAATAATGAAAACATTTCTTTACATTTGAATTTCAAGATTTTAAAAATTTTTCTAACATTACATATTCAAAAATTCTGGTATGGTAAAAAGAGAGCAGAAGAATTATATAATTTCAGAAAGTTGATGATGGCTCAAAAATATGTCAGTGTATATAAGCAATTCAACAAATATTTAGTAGAAAACAATTATTCCTCAACCACTGGGGATACACATAAACAGAATAACATTCTTTTCCTCATGGAGTTTACATTCAGGGAAGGAGACAGTGAAAATACATATAAATAAATACATGTAAAAAATAAATACAATGAAGAAAAATAAATTAGGTTAAGGGAAAGTGGAATCTGGCCCGAGTAGGACAGAGTCCTACAGAGTTCTACAATATAAGTAGCATGCATGTTAGGTAGGTTTGAAGAGAAACCTGAGATATATGAAGGGGAGATTCATATGCTGTGTGGGAGAAGAGTTCCTGGAAGAGTGGACAATAAGACCAATTGACCCAAAGTAGGAATGTGCTTGGCATGTTCTAGAGAAGAGCATGTTCTTCATGTTCTCATGTTCATGTTCTTGGCATGTGCAAGAAGTTCAATGTGGCTGAGATGATAGAGAAAAGTTGTAGAAAATCAAGTTGTGGGTCAGGTCATGTAGAGCCTCATAGGCTGGAAGCAGAAAAAATCCCTAATTTGATTCTTTTTTGTCTTAAGAAATTTCCCTCTCTCTAATATCAAAATTTTCTCAGGAATTAGCAAACTGTAGCCCGTGGGCCAGATTTGGCTCACCACTTGTTTATAAACAATGTTTTATTCAAACACAGCCACAACCTTCAGCTACATGTTGTTTGTGGCTGTTTTCATGCTACAATGGCATAGTTGGATAGTTGCAACAAATACCATATGTGTAAAAGCCTAAAATATTTACCATTTGGTTCTTTACAAAAAAATTAGCTTATCCTTGTCCAGTATTTCCCTCAAGGAATGTCTGGCTATAGATGAGAGACATTTTACTAGAAGATTCATGATTAAGAAACTCTTGACACTTGTAGACCTTAATTGACGTCTTTAATATTTCTAGAATTTGTTGTTTGTGCATAGTATAATAGAGGGATGAAAATGTTTTCTATACAGAGGAGTACTGTGTCAGTACCTTTACTGAAGAGTTCATATTTTTTTCCCTACTGGTTTGTAATGTCACATCTTTCAAGTTACCAAATTATACATGCATGGGTCTATATCTGGACTCTCTACTATGCTCTATTGAACTAGCTGTGTACCAATGAAATATTGCCTTAACTACTATACCTTTTCAATTATGACATTCCTCACTTTTTTCTTATTCAAAATTATCTTAGATATCCTAATTTCAGTACACTTTCATATATAATTTTGGGATCAAATTTTCAAGTTCCAAAAGGGAAAAAAAATTAGGGTATTTGTTTGAGTTTTCATTTAATTTATATATTAGGTTGAAAAAATGTTTTTTCACTGCAATAAGTTTCCTCATCCATAAATATAGTTTAAATATTCACTTCTATTTATTTATTCATAAAGTATTATATATATTTATATGATTCTTTCTAATGTTATCCTAATGGTTTATTACTACAGTGTAAAAACATGATTATTTAAAAATCTTGATCATTTAATTTCATGACTTCAATTCTCTTATACTTCTGATAACTTGTTCATTTATTTTCTTAAAATTTCCATGTAGAAAAATCATAATGTCTCAGAAGACAATGGTTTTGAGTGGACTTTTGGAATGATAGAGTAAGCCCCTCCAGAACTCTACTCTTGCATAAAAGCAACAATCACTCTGAAAAAAGGATCAGGATAAACTTTTTAAGAACTGTAACCTTAACCAAAGGCCTGAGATAATCCAAAGAGTATTTATTCACTAGAAACTACTTAACTTTGGCAAGAGCAGTAGGGTTTGTGCTGTTTTCAACTTCACTTTCTTCTACTCTTCTTTCCAAAGCTCTGCAGTAGCCTTGAAAACTAGCAGTCTTGCAACCAAGGTAGTCATGAAACCCTGTTAGTGTACAAGCCACTGGAGGGTGTGCACTAGGTTTGGAGCTCCTCATTTAATGTTATGCCCCAAATTATATCACTGTTCCACTTTTCTTGAAGCATTCTGAAAAAAAAAATCTATTCACAAGCATTATTCTGATTTGACCAAGTAGCAATGTGCTTGTCAGCATTATTCTGATTTGTCCAAGTCAGGAGCTTATTCTGCTAGAGAATCCCTATCCCCAGATAATTGCTGAAAACAATCAGCTGCAAGCATTTAAGATGGCAGCTTCCTAAGGCTGTCATCCCAGATGAGGTAAACAAGACATGGCAACATTTAAAAGAAGATCTGGAGGAGATGCCCACAAGGAGCTTTGCAAAACTTTGACATATTCCTGGAGACCCAGAAGGTCACATGCATGTGCAGGGAGGATGTATATGCTCAGAAAAGATTTGACAGGGTTTTAGTCACTGTCTGAATGACCTTGAGGTCCTGTGCAACAAATAAGTGGAGTCAATGATAGACTGTAAACTGCCTGAGTATTGAAGTCATGCCTCAACATACACACAGAGCCCTTGGCAAAGGGTAGAAGGATTATTGACAAAAGGAATGAGAGAAATCAGCCTTTAGTTGGGCATTCCCCTAGTTGGCTCAGTGTTAATGTCGACTTGACATAATCAGTACAGGAAGTAATAAAAAACAACAAGAGCAATAAAAATGCAAACTAACTGAAAAGCCCCTAGAGGGTGGGAGAATCCGTTCTCCAGAGCTACCACATCACATTGCCTAAAATGTGTAGTTTTCAACAAACAATTATGAGATACACAAATAAACAATAAGGTATGATCCATACAGAAGAAAATACATATCTACACAAATTCTGGGGTTGAGTAGTACATTAACTAAAATGAACATTTATTAGAAAGGTTCATTGGCAGAAAAAGTTAATATAATGTGTTTTTTCTCCAGTTGTCGTTCACAGGTGGTTGATTATGTCACCTCTTAAAAGCACTCATAGTTTAATGTATTGAATGTCAAACCACAGTCTGTTTTGTTTTTGTGAAAGGAACAGCTGGACACACAGAGAAGCATGCTAGCACGTGTTAAGAAAATGTTAAGAGAGGATGTTCCTTTTTCTCATCGAGGTCAATGACAGAATACAAATATGTATGTAGAAAAACTACTTATGTTCTAAGTGACAAAATGTTCTGTGACTATTAGTTTTATTTCAGGGAATGGAATACTTTGAGACAGAACAAATTCAGCAAACTTTTCAGTTCCAGTTCCAGAATAAAAGATAATTTTTAAAAAATGGCTGAAAGACTTAGCAGATACCTCAGAGAATAACATATAAAATTAGACAACAAGAATATGAAGCTGGGCTCGGTGGCTCAGCCTGTAATCCAGCGCCTTTGGGAGGCTGAGGTGAGTGGATTGCCTAGCCCGCGGGTTCGAGACCTGCCTGGGCAGTGAGACCTCATCTCTACAATAAATAAAAAAATCAGTCAGGCGTGGTAGCGCATGCCTGTAATTCCGGCTACTTGGAAGGCTGAGGCGGAAGGATCGCCGGAGCCCAGCAGGCCGAGGCTGCGGTGGCCGGGAGCGGCCACTGCACTCCAGTCTGGGCGACAGAGTGAGACTCCAACTCAAAAAAAAAAAAAGAATATGAAAAGATTTTCTATCATCAGAGAACTACAAATTAAAACCACAATAAGCTATCACTTCACACAGTAGAATGTTTAAAAATGAAATCTGTTGACATCAAATGTCAGGTGAGGACGCAAAGCAACTGGAACTCTTGTATATTACTAGAATGGTGCAACTACTTTGGAAAACAGCTAGACAATTTTTACAAATATACATCCATTCTACTGTCCAGTGATTCAACTCCTAGGTATTTACCTAAGAGAAATGAAAATATATTCACAAAAAGACATTTACACAAATGGTTATAGCAGCCTTATTGATAATAGCTCAAATTGAAAACAACCCAAACATCCATCCATAGGTGTATAAATAAACTGGAATGTACTCACGTAATGGAACATTAATCACTAATAAAAAGCAACACATTACTGTTACAGGCAACCACAAGGATGAATCTCAAAAATACTATGTGAAAGTCAGACATAAGAGTCACATTGTATGCTTCATTTATACAAAGCGCAAAACTGAGGAAACCAACCTATAGTACTGGAGGTCAGAAATAGAGTTTCACTTCCAGTATAGTGGTGTGAGAGGCTCTGCAAACCTGCTCGCAGCAAAAGTGGTGAGCATTAAAAACTTTTAGACTCTCTGGAGATAGTCCTAAGGGTAAGCAATTGCATGAACAACAAAAGAAAAGCAAACTCGGTGGACTACAACAAAATGTAAAACTTTTGTACTTCAAAGGCCATTATCATGAAAGTGAATGTGACATATACAGACACACACACACACACACACACACACACACACACACACACACACACACAGCCCTATAAAAGAATGAAATAATGACTTTTGCAGCAACTTGGATGGAACTGGAGACCATTATCCTAAGTGAAGTAACTCAGGAATGAAAAATCCAATACTGCATGTTCAAGCTATGGGTTTGCAAAGGCCCACAGGATGGTATCATGGACACTGGAGACTCAAGTGGGGAGGGTTGGAGGAGGGTGAAGAATGAAAAATTACCTGGTGGGTACAATGTACACTATTCAGGTAATGGGCATGCTAAAAACCCTGACTTCATCACTATACAAATTCATCCACATAGCCAAAAGCCACTTGTACTAAAGCTATTGAAATAAATAAATCATATAAAATTAAATGAAATAAGAATTTTTAAAAGGCCAAAGGGAGGCCCAAGCTTTACCTGTATGATATCCACTTGTATACCTAGTCCTGAATTGCAAACCACATCTTTAAAATAAAATATAAAAAATAAAAGAATTTTTAAAAAGTGAAAAGACAGCAGCCCACAGAATGGGGGAGAACACTGGCAAATCAATTATCTGATAAACATTCAATAATAAAATAACAAATAATCTAATTTTAAAGTGAGCAAAGGATCTGAACAGACATGTCTTCAAGAAGCTACACAAATGGCCAATAAGCACATGAAAAGATGCTCAATATCATCAGTCATGAGGAAAAAATGCAAATCAAAACCACAATGAGACAACCATTTCATACCTGCTAAGAAAGCTGTAGTCACATGCCAGATAATAATATTGGAAAGGATGGAGACATCAGAATCAGTGTACGCTGCTGTGTGATGTAAACTGTGCAGCCAGCTTGAAAATAGTCTGGCACTTCCTTGGAATGTTAGCCATAGAGTTAACATTTGACTAAGCAATTCCACTGTTGAGTATATTCTCAAGAAAAAGAAAATCACATGTCCACACAAAAACCTTGTACATGAATAATAAACCAGCATTATTCATAATAGCCAGAAGTGGATGCAACCCAAATGCCCATTTATTGATGACTGGATAAAAACAAAATGTGGTATATCTACAAATAGAATGTTATTTGGCAATAAAGAGGAACAAAGTGCTGATATATCGCACAGTTTGGACGAACATGAGAACATTATACTCAGTTGAAGAAGTCAGTCACAGAAGCCATATATTATTTCATTTGCATGAAATGTTCAGAATAGGAAATACTATAGAGACAGACTAGTAGTTGCCTGAGACTTGCGGGGGCAGGGGTGCAGCAGAGTGATGGCTAAAGGGACAATGTTGCCTTCTGGAATGACAAAAATGTTTTAAAATTAGACTGTGGTGATGGTTGCACAACTCTGAATACACTTTAAAAACATTTAACTGTCAGCTGGGCATGGTGACTCATATCTGTAATCCCAGCACTTTCAGGGTCAATCACTTGAGCCTAGGAGTTTGAGACCAGCCTAGGCAACATAGCAAAACCTTGTCTCTACAAAAAAATCAGAAAAATAAGCCAGGTGTGCATGGTGGTGTGTGCCCATAGTCCCAACTATTCAGGAGGCTGAGGCGGAAGAATCACCTGAGCCCAGGAGGTCGAGGCTGTGGTGAGCCGTTATCATGCCACTGCACTCCAGCCTGAACCACAAAGTGAGACTCGGACTCCAAAAACAGACAAACAAAACCACTCAACTGTCCACTTTAAATAAGAAAATGTAATAGTATGTGAACCACATTTCAACAAAGTTGTTGACAAAATGTGGTTGCTCCCACCAGCAGTGTGGAAGCATTTCCTTTACTCCACATCCTCACGAGCATCTGCTGTTGGGTTTTTTTTGGGGGGGAGTTCCTTTGAAAGGAAAGATCTGAATTTTTCTTTTTTTTTTTTGAGTTGGAGTCTCTATCGCCCAGACTGGAGTGCGGTGGCACACTCCCGGCCACCGCAGGCTCGACCTGCTGGTCTCCGGTGATCCTTCTGCCTCAGCCTTCCAAGTAGCTGGAACTACAGACAAGCGCTATCACATTCAGCTAATTTTTTTATTTATTGTAGAGATGAGGTCTCACCAAGGAGCTTGGGCTGGTCTCGAACCCGCCTGGGCTGGTCTCGAACCCGCGGGTTCAGACAATCCACTTGCCTCGGCCTCCCAAAGCACTGGGATTACAGGCTAAGCCACCGAGCCCGGCCGAAAGATTTGACATGGAATGAGTAATCTGCATTTCATCCTACAGGAAGAGCACATCTTCAGGTTAATTATTTTCCACAGAAAACGTCTGAGTATGTCTGTGTGTTTCTGATGCTTAGTAGGCACCAAACACGTTTTAGCAAAGTGCTGTAGGTATGACAAACTAGAGGCATATATAAATATATACACACGTATATTCATATACATACATATATACACGTATATATATAATTGTTGTGAACGGCTGCATTCGGCTTCAGTGAACTTTTTTTGGAGATTATTTCTTTTTTATTATTATTATAAAGATGTGGGGTACAATTCAGGGTTAGGTATACAAACAACGATTATGCAGGTACACTTGTTGATGAGGTGTGCCCCTCCCCTAGCAGTTCCCTCAACTGCCAATCCACCCCTCCTCCCCTGACAGTTTCCCACTACTGCCAATCCCTTTCTTATAGTATAATTGCTCAAGGTCCGCTTATGAGTGAGAACATACGGTACTCTGTTCTTTGTTTCTGTGATAGATCACTGAGTATGATAGACTCTAAACCCATCCAAGTTGTTGCGAAGTCTATGTTTATCCTTCTTTATGGCTGCATAATATTCCATTGTGTACGT
Source organism: Carlito syrichta (assembly GCF_000164805.1). Taxonomy (NCBI): domain Eukaryota; kingdom Metazoa; phylum Chordata; class Mammalia; order Primates; family Tarsiidae; genus Carlito; species Carlito syrichta. The sequence continues at coordinate 2,237 of NW_007079115.1, read as the reverse complement.
GCCACATTTTTAAAAATCCAGTCCAGCTTTGATGGGGCAGCATGGTTGGTTCCATGTTTTTGCTATTGTGAATAAAGCTGCAACAAACATACGTGTGCAGGTATTTTTTTTTTTTTTTTTAGAATGACTTGAGTTCCTCCAGGTGTATTCCCAATAAGGGAATTGCTGGGTCATATGAATGGTCAATTTCTAGTTCTTTCAGAAATCACCACACTGCCTTCCAAAGAGGTTGCACTAGTTTGCATTCCCACCAGCAGTTTAGAAGTGTTCTTTTTTCTCTGCATCCTCATCAGCCTCTGTTGTCATTTGTTTTATTAATGATGGTCATCTTACTGGAGTTAGGTGGTACTTCAATGTGGTTTTGATCTGCATTTTTCTGATGATTAGTGAGGCTGAGCATTTTTTTCACGTATCTGTTGGCTGCTTGCATGTCTTCTTTTGAGAAGTGTTTATTCATGTCCTCTGTCTTTTTTTTTTTTTTTTTTT
>NW_007079115.1:0-715 GCF_000164805.1 Carlito syrichta | reverse complement strand
GCCAAATATTTTTCCCCAGTCTGTAGGCTGTCTCCCTGCTCTCTTGATGGTTTCTTTGGCTTTGCAGAAGCTTGTCAGTTTTAATAAGGTCCCACTTGTCTATTTTCTCTCTTATGAGCTGTGGGTTTTGGGTTTTGTTCAGGAATTGGATGCCAGTTCCGATTTCCATGAGGGTTTTTCCTTCATTTTCTAAGGTTCTTATGGTTTGAGGTTTTACATTTAGGTCTCTGATCCATTTGGAATTAACCTTTTGTGCATGGGGATAGATAGGGGTCCTGTTTCAATCTTCTGCATGTGGTCAGCCAGTTTTCCCAGCACCATTTACTGAATAGGTTCTCCTCTCCCCAGTGGTAGGTGGCGGAGGCTTTGTCAAAGATGAGTTGGTTGAGAAATTGAGGTTTTGCTTCTGGGATCTCAATTCTATTCCATTGATCTATATGCCTGTTCCTATACCAATACCAAGCTGTTTTGATGATTGTAGCCTTATAGTAAAGTTTGAAGTCTGGTAGTGTGATACCACCCGCTTTGTTTTTTTTGCTGAGGATTGTTCTGGCTATTCTTGGACGTTTGTGTTTCCATATGAATTCCTGGATTGTTTTTTCTAGGTCTGAGAAGAATGTTGCTGGTAATTTGATGGGTATTGCATTGAATTTGTAGATTGCCTTAGGTAAGATGGACATCTTCACAATGTTGATTCTTCCGATCCATGAGCATG
>NW_007079114.1:0-806 GCF_000164805.1 Carlito syrichta | reverse complement strand
GGTTTACAGTTTAAGTTGTCAGGGAAGGCATCCATGAAAAGGGGATATTAAGCAAAGGCATAAGGAAATGGAATAAACCACATGGAAATTTGAGGAAAGAACAGTCCAGGGCAGAAGAAAAAGCAAGTCAGAGGCCAAGGGGGAAAAAAAAAAAACCAAGAAGGATCTAGGAGGCAGAATGAAGAAAGCAGAGAAGGACAGGACTCAGAGGAGATGATGTCTTGAGGTCAGAGGGAAGAGGTGAAGGTGGGGAGGGTTTTGTGTGTGTGTGTGTGTGTGTGTGTGTGTGTGTGTGTGTGTGTACCCATAGGACATTTTTGAATTTTGTGTGTATGTGTGTGTGTATGTGCACCCTAGTGTCAGTGACCAGCACTGACCAAGGGTGGGTTAGGACCTGCACCGTAGAATCAGGAGACGGCGAGAAGACCACTCGGAGGCAGTTCTTCTGGGAGCAGTCTGATCAGGACTGGAGCCAAATTTTATTCGGACTCCTTCCAACTTATATACCATTTTCTATACCCTCCAGCAGTGTGATAATCACTCACTGGGGGTGTACAAGTTCAGTGCCTTACAAACTATGCATCACAAGACCACCACAAGATCTGCAATTTCCAAGCAAACAATTCGAATTCCATGATGCCTACCGTGCTTACATTAAGGTCACAGGTGCACAATTTCAATACAAATCGTTCAAAGTGTTTTCCATAATGTTCAATGAATCATTCATATTATACTCTTTGTTCTATACCCTGATTAATACAAAAAACTTTTCTAAGTTAACTCTAGGTTCAATCCAAGTCACTGAC
>NW_007079113.1:0-760 GCF_000164805.1 Carlito syrichta | reverse complement strand
GCAATACCCAGACTGAAAATTTAAACAATTATGTCAAAGCAAGATATACAAAAACATTGAGATAGTTTTGAAAGATGTAACACACATGTATGAGAAATCTAAGAAGGAGAGCAAAGAGGGTAAAGAACAGAATAAATGTTTTTAAAATAATGACAGCGATTTCCTCAAATTAACGTCAGACACAAAACCACAGATCCAGGAGGCTCAAAGAACACCAAACAGCATAAATGCCAAAACAAAGCAAAACTACTATACCCAGTCCTATCATATTCACATTACAGAAATTAGAGTTAAAATAAACAAGTCTGAAAGAAGCCAGAAGGGACAGAAACACTGATATAAAAGCCAAGATAACAATTACATCTAATTTCTCTTCTGAAATCACATAAGTAAGAAGGAGCTAAGTAAAACATTTAAAGTTTTCAGAAAGAAAACAAAAGCAAACAAAAAACCTGCCAACCAAAGTTGTGTACCTTACAAAATTATTCTTTATTTAAAAAAAAAGTATTACCTGTAGACTTGTCCTTTAAAAAATGTTAAAGAAAAATTATTATTTTTTTCGAGTCAGAGTCTTACTCTGTCACCCATGCTGGAGTATAATGGCATGTTCACAGCCACTGCAGTCTTGACCTGCTTGGCTCAGGCAATAGAGAGAAAGAAAATAAAATGGGTCAGAAACTTAGATCTGTAAACAGAAAGGAAGAGCATGTTAAAATATAATTGAATGTATGATAAAACATTTATTTTTCTTATTGTGAAT
>NW_007079112.1:0-1390 GCF_000164805.1 Carlito syrichta | reverse complement strand
GGGAAGATATAAAATACCTCAATGCCCAGGTCATACCAGACCAATTAAATCAGAACCTCTGGAGGGAAAGCACAGACATTATTATTTTTGAAACTCCCTAAGGAATTGCAAATGCCCAGATACGATTGGAAAAATCTGTACCTTGGAGCAGTGGTTCTCGATCTTGAATGTGCATATCAATCACCTAGAGATTGTTCAACTACAGACTGCTGGGCCCCAGTCCCAGAGATTCTGATTCAAAAGCTCTGGAATATGACTGAGAATTTATATTTCCCATTAATTCCTGGGAAATGCTGACATGGCTATCCTGAACACCACACTTTGAGAGACAAGGTTCTAATGGCTTTGCCTGCTTGACCAAAGCCCTGCCACCATATTTAGCAACTCTTCCTTGTCCCTGGTCTCCCTAATCAAATAATTTGAAAAATCATCCCCTTTATCAACCTTTGCAAAGATCCCTTCCTCTCTATGCAGCTATCTCCAAATACCAAATATTCCCACCCTCTTAGGCAGTAACCACCAGCCATCAGAACAGCTTCCTTCAACTTCTTCCATGATTTTTTCATCTCCTTTTGTCTTCAATTTCTTTGTGATTACAGATGTGGTTCTACAGAGTACAGGACTCCAAACACTCTATGAAACAAGAATAAATGCTCTGTTGCATAGTTCAATCCTAATGTTATGCTGTGGGGAAACCAGATGCATTCATGACTTTTCACACTTTGCTTTTTATCCTGCATTGGGTCAGATGCAGTGACTCTTCTCTATTATAAAGCATTTGGTTATCAGGTTCTATAAATACATTTGTTTTGAATAAAAATCAAGTCAAGCCAGTAAATAACACAAAAACGGGCAGCAATATTTGACCACAGCCCTGTCTTAGTGCCTCCTGAAACCAGGGTATTTCACAGGAGAATTGAAAATAGGGCCCCTTTAATCCTTGCTTCTTGCATTTCATTCAGTGAGTCAGAGAGTTTTTCAAAACTTATATGAAGACTCATACCTTGACCCCAAGTACTTTTCCTTCTGAAAAGGAAGTTTGGCGATTCAGACAAAAATTAACTTTCCTGTTTAAGAGAGTCTGAAGAAGCTGGGCTTGGTGGCTCAGCCTGTAATCCCACGCCTTTGGGAGGCTGAGGTGAGTGGATTGCCTGAGCCCGCGGGTTCGAGATCTGCCTGGGAAGGTGAGACCTCATCTCTACAATAAAATCAAAAAATTAGCCGGGCGTGGTAGCGCGCGCCTGTAATTCTGGCTACTCGGAAGGCTGAGGCGGAAGGATCGCCGGAGCCCAGCAGGTCGAGGCTGCGGTGGCTGGGAGCGGCCACTGCACTCCAGTCTGGGTGACAGAGTGAGACTCCAACTCAAAAAAAAAAACAAAAGAGAGAGAGT
>NW_007079111.1:0-1331 GCF_000164805.1 Carlito syrichta | reverse complement strand
GATTAGACCATGAGTTTCTCAACCCAGTCACTGGACCCAGGGGAGTGGGACATGCTGATTTGCTAAGTCATTTGAGGAAATACATTGGAAGGAGGAACTGGATGCATGTAGACAGCCAGCAGTTCCCACTAGGTACACAGAAGTCACAGCGATTCTATATAATGAATTATTTTACATATGGAAATTATTGGTGCCTTTTATGGTGACAGTTTTGAATACACAGAATGCGATGTAGTGTTAATATTTTTCTGTGCATTAAATATTTCAGGGAAAAATAATCTTTCTCTGGTTAGAATGTCATGTGATAAATATCAAATTATAATGACATCAAATGTGATCTGTTCACATAAACCCTGTATCATATAGCAATCCATATCATGCCCTACTGACGATTCTTTTTGTGAAAACTCATTGCTTCACAGTGTTGCTGTTTCTAGTATTTCTGTTACAATGTGGCAAGATCCAGGACTTCTGCCATTGTTTTTTTTGGAGATTATCAGTGTGACTGTACTTTTTCTGGTTACCATTTTACAGAAAAAGATGTGGTTTATGGGTAGATCATTTTTAAGACCCTGTAAACTCTTTGTCTAGAAAATGGAGCAAATGCCAGTAAAAATTTTAAAGGACTGTCAAAGCCTCGTGAAAAACTAAACTAACAGTTAAAGTAAAAGGTGGTAGTCAGTAAGAAAGTCTGAAGACTAAGATAAAACTCATAACTATCAACTTTAGGGCTGTGTTGGGTACTATATACTTGACAAATGTTAGAGTTGGTGTATTTGATGGTGGTGATCATGGTCTTAAGAAATTGTTTGGTGTATGCCAAAGCAGTGTCTTAATTGGACGGTGAGCAGAAAACCACTTGCTAGTTTCTGGAAATGTAAATTGACAGACTTCAATCACTTCTGTTCAATTTGGAATTAAAGTTGGGGATTAAAAATACTTGAGCATAAAACCTCTAACCCCAATTCAATGATGCGTGAAACACCAGAAAATCTCCATTGAGGGACCTTTCACAGAAGTCATGAGCAGCACTCCTGAGAAAGGTCAAAAGGGTCAAGGTCATCCAAAACAACAGAAGTCTGAGAAATAGTCACAGCCAAAGAGGATGCCGAGGAAACAAGATGACTGAGTGTAATTCAGATCTTGGATGGACTCCTGGAATGGAAAAAGGACATTAGGAAAAAACTGAGGAAACTTGAATACAGGTTGGGCTTTAGTTAATAATAATAATGTACCAATATGGATCCAATAATTGTGACAGATGTACTGTACTCATGTAAGACATTAATGATGGTGGAAGCCAGTGATGGGGTCTGTGGGAACTCTGTATG
>NW_007079110.1:2307-3608 GCF_000164805.1 Carlito syrichta | reverse complement strand
ACGATTGTTTCTAAATATTTAGTGGACAGTTCGAAAAGCAGGCCACTAAGGAGAAACACATCACCCATCAAAGTAGGCATATGTTGCCTGTAGGATAATCTGATGATCAGGATTTTAGGTTCCCTCTTGGAACAATGAGAAAAATCACTTCACAGCTTAATTTCAAAGTAGTAACGCAGATAACTGACTTTTAAAGGACTTTACAAGCAGTAAGGTCCAGGTTATAACAAGTAATCGTTAAAATGTTACCATAGCAACTTAATCTAAGAGAATATATTTTATTGGGGGGATAAAGTAGGCTATAAATGAAATGAGTGCTGAACAAGACATACAGATCACAGAATTGACATTTCTTCTCTAGGAGAAAACATGAAGAGCTTGAAACAATTTGCGAATATACTTAGTTTTAAACCTAAATCCTAATACCATTTAGTCCTTGTTAATTATTAATAAAACAGAAAAGAGTCTGTGTCTAAATGCAGTTAGTTTCTAGTGGACATAATTAGCAGTGTAAGAGTTAAACTCCAAAAATACAAGAAAAACTAAAGTAGTATTCCAAAATGATGTATATTTGATAGCTTTAGAGTCCATGAACTCAAACTCATATTTGGTTCTAGTTATGTAAGCCTAGACATCACCCAGCTTCCAAATATTATCACAGAATATTTGTTCGAAATTTGTTTTAAATCTGCCATGAAAACTTGCCCATAGTCTAAACATGAGTTTTAGCAGAAGAGAAAAAATGATTCTGGTGTTTGAATCACACTTTCTCAGCAAGGGAGTCACAGAAACCTGCAAAGGCAGTAGGCCAACAATTCCAAATTAATTTCATTATTGAATTAAATAAATACAACTACACTAATGTAAAATATTATTTTTCATTTAAGCTAATGCTTTAAACAATATGTATCGTGTTTTTAAGACAGAGCTTTAACTATATTAGTTTGCAACAATTTAGCACAGAGCACAGATCTATGAAATTAATTCTTTAGAAAGCAGAGTCCCTAACCCCAAATTACAAGGAGGATCACCAAACGTTACAACTATGCTCATTTTCTTTTGCTAAGACTACACAAATGAGATATATATAACAAAGACTTATTGATATAAAGACTCTTGCTTGTAAGACAGTTGAACCAATCTTACTAAATAAGACAGTACATGAGTAATTTCATCCAGATTTATACAGCACCTAGAACATTATTGTCAACCCCAGGTATTTCGACAAAGCTTCTATGTAAAGACATAATCTTGACTAAATTAAAATCAGAGCTCTCTACTGTCGGTGACCAGCACTGACC
>NW_007079110.1:0-1378 GCF_000164805.1 Carlito syrichta | reverse complement strand
AGGCAACTATGAGTGTATATATTTTATCCTAACAAGTCTACTCTAAAAATCAAATAGTAGCTGTCATACTCTTGAACAAGGAAATGCAGGGCTGCCAAGATGGCAGCCATGGGCTGAAGCAGACAGAGTTTTGGTAATTAACAAAACAAAAGAAAACGTTCTGCCTGGCTAGGGGCAGGGCCACAAAACTATCGTGTAATTTAGTTTCTAATCTTAGCCCTAGGGGAAACAGCTTTCCAAAGCTGACTAACCAGTCTACCAGGAAATAGAAGTTAATATCTAGAAAGAAGTAATACTTAGAAAGACAGAGAAAAATAATTCTGCTATGCACTTTCCATCAGGCATATTGATATTTACTTATAAGTTTTACTGCCATGTATGCATACTGGTCACTAATCACACGCCAATATTATAGGTATAACTGATATCCTATGTCAGAGGCGATTCTCCAGATGGGCCTTTACAGGCCTCAACCATGTAGCTATAGATGTTGGCTCCCAAAACTCTACTGCTTAACTTTAATGAAACACCGTCAAGTCTACTGACTTAAACAAAAAATTCAGTTTCATCCTCTTTAATGCAAATTACCGGCAATTTGGCAAAATTTTTTTCCCTAAGATTTCTTTCAGCTAGTTAAAGAATGGAACTGAATTCTAAATTAGGGTTTTCATTTAAATTCAGATTACATTTTTAAAGTGGAAGCTAATTTTTTTTTTGAAATTAGAAAAAAATGTTATTTTGGATCTAAACGGGTTTTCCTGGATACAGTCTAGCACTCTAAAACAAAATGGAATAATATTAAAATAAGCATAGAAATAATTCATAGGTCAAATTCAATAGTCATGTAAGAATAAAAACATATGGTAACATAAAATTGTTTATGAATCTTGATAGATCATTACCCATAGAAACTAAAGTAGAATACATTTTAAAATCAAAATTTAACGTTAAATCAGAAATTTGTTTAATTTGGAAATTATAATAGTTATAGAATAGAGATTGCCATGGTTTTTAAAACTATAGTTTTGTAAATTTTTCTACTTTAAAACCAGAAATAAGTGAAAGCCAGGAAGTGATCACTCATTTCTGTAATTTATAATCTTACCTTTTTAAAACAGGATATCATGCTTATTATGGTCCAGGGACCATACTTAAATATTTTAAAATAGCAACTGATTTCAATTTTCATAAAACCTAAAATAGCAATCACAAAGGTAAGAAGAACTAGCACCTCATCTAAGTCACTTTGGCTTTCCAGGTAAAATCTGCAGTCCTGCTTCCAAACTTTCCCATGGATGGCAGTCCTGAACTGTGACCCAGTCTCATCACCATCCTCACCTGAAAAGCACCGTGAGAAACACTGGTTAAAAAAATAATT
>NW_007079109.1:0-728 GCF_000164805.1 Carlito syrichta | reverse complement strand
TACATACATATGCATGTAGCATACGTACACATGTGTATTCATATTTGGAGGTGTTTTATAAATAAGAAGAGGCAATGAACAACCATGTTGTTCTTTCAGACTTGATCCCCAAAACTTTTCCTTTCTTCCATTATGGTGGAATCTAGGAAAGAAAATACCGTCATTAATAGAAGCTGTGATAATGACACAGGAATACAAGAACTTTGTACTTGCAAATTAATCTATGGGATTTTTGGCTGTGTCTATTACCAAAATCGCTATGCTTTAATCATAAAACACAAACAAGGAAATATGATCCTTGTCTGTCCCGCAGGTCTAGCTCATGTGAGAAAAAAAGTCTAATCAATAGTCTGCAAATGTGTACAAAAATATAGTTAGAATGAATAAGGCCTAGTATTCGATTGAGAAAAGGCTGGCTATAAAAAACAACATTCCCTATTTAAAAATATCGAAAAGAGTGGAATGAGAATACTCTTTGCATAAAGAAATAATAAATGCTTGAGGTGATACACATCCCAATTGCACTGATTTGATGATTAATCCTTGTATGCTTGTATCCAACATCACATGTGCCCCATAAATTTATAAATCTATCATATAATTCATGTACCCATAATTATATAAAAAAATTAAAAATTGAGATCTATATCAAATTCAATGTAGTCTAATCAATTAAACAGTATTTAGTCATTATTTAATAGTTTGGGGGTATTTTTTAATTCTGCATG
>NW_007079108.1:0-720 GCF_000164805.1 Carlito syrichta | reverse complement strand
AACTCCACAGCCAATCCCACCCCTACCCCAAAACAGTTTTCTAATACTTCCAATCACTTTCTTCTAGCACTCTAATCGATCAAGTGCATCTCATGAGGGAGAACATTTGGAACTCTATTCTCTGTTTCCGTGATAATTCACGGAGAATGACCTAATTCATATCCATCAAGCTTTCTGCAAAATCCTTATACCTGTCCCTTGTCAGGGATGCATAACATTCCACATTCATTTTATCCATTCCAGCTTTGTAGTGCGACATGGTTGGTATCAGGTTTTTTTCAAATATGATTAGAGCTGCAATAAGCATGCTTGTGCAGATATCTTTCTGTAAAAGATCTGAGTTCCTCCAGGTTTATTCCCTACAGGCGAATTACAGGGTCACATGGTAGGTCAATGTCTTGTCCCTTTAGAAACCGCCACACTGATTTCCAAAGATGTTGCTCTACTTTTCAGTCCACATGCAGTGCAGAAGCATTTTTTTCCCCCAAATCTTTTCCAGCATCTGATATTGTTTGTGTTATTAATGAAGGCCGTTCTTACAGGGGTTAAGTGGTAGTTCAATGTGGTTTTCCTTTGCATTTCTCTGATGATGAGTGAGGCTGAGCACGATTTCATGTGTCTCCTGGCTTCACACATCTCTTCTATTTGAAGTGTCCAATCATGTATTTTTGCCACTTTTTAAACGGGATTGTTTGTCTCTTTTTCTGACTGTTTGATTTG
>NW_007079107.1:0-906 GCF_000164805.1 Carlito syrichta | reverse complement strand
TCGAGACCAGCCCTGGGCAATGTGGTGAGACCTCATCTCTATAATAAATCAAATAATTAGCCAGGCGTGGTGGTATGCACCTGTAGTTCCAGCTACTTGGAAGACTGAAGCAGAAGGATCCCCTCAGCCCAGCAGCCCAGCAAGTCAAGGCTGTGTTGGTCGTGAGCGTGCCATTGCATTCCAGCCTGGGTGACAAAGTGAGACTCCAACTCAAAAAAAAAAGACCTAGATCTCCTGAACACCCAATGAAGCATTTAACGATATTTGCTTTAATTATGGTAGAAACACATGACATTAAATTTATGACTTTTTTTTTTAAGCTGGGGTCTCACTGTCAATCAGGCTGGAGTGCAGTGACATAATCACAGCTCACTGCAGCCTCAACCTCCTGGGCTAAAGTGATCCTCCCACCTTGGCCTCTCCAAGTGCTAGGATTACAGGTGCGAGCTACCATGTCTAGCCGCCACCTTGACTGTTTTTAAGCATACAATTCAGGTGTGTTAAGTATATTCACACTGGCTGGGCATGGTGGCTCATGCCTGTAATCCCAGCACTCTGGGAGGCAGAGGCAAGAGGATTGCCTGAGCTCACAGGTTTGAGACCAGCCTGTACAACTTTGCAAAACCTCGTCTCTACAACCAATAAAAAAATTAGTTGGAGCCGGGCTCGGTGGCTCAGCCTGTAATCCCGCGCCTTTGGGAGGCTGAGGTGAGTGGATTGCCTGAGCCCGCGGGTTCGAGACCCGCCTGGGCAGCGAGACCTCATCTCTACAATAAATCAAAAAATCAGCCGGGCGTGGTAGCGCATGCCTGTAATTCCGGCTACTTGGAAGGCTGAGGCAGAAGGATCGCCAGAGCCCAGCAGGTCGAGGCTGCGGTGGCCGGAAGCGGCCACTGCACTCCAGTC
>NW_007079106.1:0-749 GCF_000164805.1 Carlito syrichta | reverse complement strand
CATGTACATTTTTTCTGTTAACCCTCATGATGGTGCTGTGAAGTGGTATCTATATTATCTCTATTTTCCAGATGGAGACATTGAGGTTTTCAGAGGTTAAGTAGCTTGTCCAGGATCACACAGTTAAGGAGTAGTATTAACTATGTCTGGATTCAAACCCAAGTCTACAGAAAATGTGGACATTTCTTCAAAACGTCAAACACAGCAGAAGACTCTTGCCTTCTCCAGAGAGAGATTTTACCTCTCCTAATTGCTCATGGCTGGTGCTTGAGCCAGGATCAGGAGGGTGGTGGTGGCAGCAGCAGGGTGGGTGGTGGGTCACAGCAGCAGAAAGCTTGTGTGTTTGTGCACGTGCTGGTACCTGAGAAAGGGAAATGATTCTTTTGAGTCTGATTCTTGACTGTGTTCATATTTGGGGGTGGGGGGGTGTGGTGAACAGATCACCATGAATACCCTGCAGATTGCTATGGCCTGTGGTAAGGGAAAAATGACTGGATTATACTTTCAGCTTGCCTCTGCAATTTTATTATTAATGTCAGTGAATTGAGTTTCTATATCTGCATCTGAGTATCTAGCCTTCACAAGTCCCCTCTCTGCCTCATTGCCCTGTGACAGCCTCATCATCAATATGCCTCAGCTCAGCAAAGCTGCACCTTCTTTGGAAAGTGTCTCTGACTCCCTGGGTTACTTGGCCACCCTTTATATTTTCTTAACAGCCAGTCCAGCTTCTAATACTACATGTACCACTT
>NW_007079105.1:0-731 GCF_000164805.1 Carlito syrichta | reverse complement strand
CCAGCGGGGGGCCCAGCTCCGCGGTCGTCCCCGGTCGCCGCGAGCCACACTCTGGGGTCCCGCAGCGCGGGAGTCCGAAGCACTCCGTGGGAGGCCGCGGCCCGGGAGGCGGAACCGCGTTGCGCCTCGGTGCTCGCAGGCAGGATTCTGAGGAAGGATCGCGTCAACCCAGCAGGTCACGCGGCCGGGACGCGACGCGCCGTCCTCACGCCAGGGCGCTGCAGCCCCGCAATGGCGAGGGACCCGGAGCCCCGCCCCCACAAGAGAGAGATTGACAGCAGGTACCATTCATTGTGCAGGGTAGGTGTCTGACACCCCGCAACGACTCCCACGTAACGTTAACACAGGGAAACACGCCAACGTGGTCAGAAAGAAAACATGCCAGAAAGCTCCACATACCTCCGCAGGGAAAAAGACACACATCTGGAGAATGCATTTGAAGTAGCAGTATACAGTTGCTGTCGTCAATGAAACATATCCAGTCAGTCAACTGGGATACATTTCAAAAATAAGTTAACTAACAATCAGCAACAGGATATTTTATCTAAGCACGTTTCAATAAAATAAGGGTCTGTGTTTTTATTTCGGTGTGGAAAAAAGTGGTTAAGGCTACAGCAACAAGAAGTTCTTTCTAATGACTGGCTATGGATTCAGGGCTCTGGTGTAAACTTTTGCTTCTTAATTTGTAATTTGAAAGAGGTAGGGTACAATTCAGGTGAAATATATGAATA
>NW_007079104.1:0-749 GCF_000164805.1 Carlito syrichta | reverse complement strand
AGAGATCAAACTCCATGAAAAAGTGGAGTGGGCAGACTGACTGATTTAATGACCTCATTCTCCACAAAGTTTTTAACAAATGAAGAAAATCTTTCATGGATGCATATCTACTATGAAGATGAGCTCAGGTAATAGTGAAAACAAAAAAGTAGAGTCATTAGAAGATTAAGAGAAAATGCAATATCTGTGTTTATGCATTGATTTTTTCTTTTTCCTGCTAACAGTCCATCTATTTCTATTTAATTACTGGAATTTCATTAGTGGCCGCACATTAGCAAAAAGTAACAAGTCAGGCATATAAAAGTTGGCAAAAGAATGAGAATAAAATCACATTTTGTTTGCATTGAATTTTGTCTTTTCTACTTTTTTCTCATTCTTTCATAAAGATCGTGGTGAATCAAGGATAAATCTGTTTTTTTCTTTACACAAAGTAGCACCTCTTCCCAAGATTGAACATGAATAAACATCAACTCTTAGCACCATCTACCTTCCAAGCTGAACAGCTATGGAAAAATTATCTCAAAGCTAAGAAAAATGTGTTAAAAAGGGAGGAGAGGAAAACATTTTCTGAAGCTCTATATTTGATTCATTTGAGTTCCAGGAGAGGAGAAATGCCATCAGATGAATAAACAAAATGGCAGCGAAAAGATTGTGACATCCAGAGAATCATACATGAAATAAAAAGTCATTATCTGATGCTGACTATAGCTCAGTATTCAGAAAAACAAGTGAGGATTCACTCCAGCGAG
>NW_007079103.1:0-776 GCF_000164805.1 Carlito syrichta | reverse complement strand
CAGGCACAGCATGGGCCTCTCTGGTTCAAGCACCCTCTCTTACCCTCTCCAGGCAACTACCTTTGGAGACCTGAGTTGGACTGAGGGAAGGGGACTTGGGGCCTTCTGGGTTAGTTAAGGGGGGGTGTGAGTCCAGGGCATTGCTGTGATCACGTTGTTGATAGGTGACTGTTGTGGATGTTTATCCTAGAAGTCACAATGTCCTTAAAGGAGGTGGGAAGGAGACCCTTGTCTTGGTGGGAATTGGACAGTCATTATCAGTGGTGTCTGAATGCTGGAACTCCCAGCAAGAGGTATTCTAAAACCAGTGGGTTCCTTTATTAAGTGGGAAATTCCTTGTTTTCTAAGGAGGCAAAATGGGGGGGTGACCTTAGTGCCTCCTTGGGCCCCCAAGGAAGGATGGTGGAATACAAATATGAAAATAACTCTGTGAATAAGTGATTTTGCCTGTCAAGCCATCCTCATGGACTCTGCATATAGCACTTGGCTTCTTTTAACAAATTAGATCCCATGGGTGGGGGGGACGGAGGGCAAGCTTTCTGCCTGCTGTCTCCACATATGGTTTGTTTTGGAAAGTTCTGCTTATATTTGGGAAGTTTCAAGGAGGTTCCTATTCATTCATTTCTTTATTCCAGTGCTTAGTCCATCCACTGGCATATAGAGGTCGCCTGGTGACCTGCTTGGGGCAGAGGTGGGGGTAGGGGATATCTCACCTGTGAGGAATGCAGCCCAGACAAAGGGGAAGGGATTCCAAGACAGCATTGCATTTGATATGG
>NW_007079102.1:0-885 GCF_000164805.1 Carlito syrichta | reverse complement strand
GAACAATGACACAAGGTCATCTTATGACCGCAAGACACAGAGCGAAGTCAAGACTAATGACACCACTAGTTGGAAATCAGTGGGAAAATCCAAAATTGGTACAGTGAAAATAAGTAAAGAAGTCTTTTTATCTCAGTGAAGTGTTCTAATACTTTCAAATACATCCTCCTCATTATTTCCCATAATTAAAAATAAGGCCAATCATGACAAGCTTTTCCATTTTGCTTTCTTGCTGTTCCTCCCAATTTCTTCAAACCACAGTGGGTCGATGTCCCCATTGTCAAGTGATTTGAGACTCAGTACTGTTTTATTAACCTACACAGGAGTTCAAACGCCAACTGAAGTTCTATTGCAGAATACTGTAAGATAATAATGAAGACACTTGGACTTGAATATGTTGTATCCTTTGTTCTTGTGCCAGCATGAGCTCCATTGAGCCCTTTGATACCAGTACACAGAAGAGGGTGTAAGATCTAGGCAATAAGCCTGATCCAGTGAAGTCTGCTCTTGAGAGCAGTGCCCAGGAAAAGAGGAACCTGGAGCCATACCAGATTGACAGTCAGTCACCAAGGTGTCATGGAGCAAGTTCCGAGGAAGGGCCATGGCCAGAAAGATAAGCAGGAGACAGTTACTGAAGGATGCAACTTCTGAAAACAAACTCCAATGTGTTACAGAATTGGAATTTGTAGATCACACACAAATATAACATTAGAAAAGAGCAATGGGCAGAATGAAATGAAGAGGTCAAGCTACTTGTGGGCTGGAGGTCAGGTTGTCAATTTGTTGTGGTCAATGAGTAGTGTTCAGGCCAGGGCACAAGGTACAGAGAAATTTGAACAGTTATTTACTGGAGTGGAACTACGGCCTTAATACTGTGTACAGAAC
>NW_007079101.1:0-1127 GCF_000164805.1 Carlito syrichta | reverse complement strand
GAATTCTACAGACATTTCTGCACCCCTATGGGAGGCCCGGGAGGAGGCACAAACCCTGGATGTGGGCCTTCCTCCAATAGCCCCTCCATCAGCGGCTTCCCCTCCAGTCTACTGTCCCATCCTGTCCTCTAGTCTGCCAGCAAGTGCTTCCAGATAGCCGGATTCACTGCTCTGATGCTTGTTCAAAGACTCAGGAGGGCCAGGCTAGATTGCTCAGTCTGTAATCCCAGTGGTTTGGGAGGCTGAGATGAGTGGATTGCCTGAGTCTGTGGGTTCAAGACCTGCCTGGGCCACTTGGTGAGACATCATCTCTACAATAAATCAAAAATTAGCCAGGCATGGTAGCACGTGCCTGTAGTTCTGGCTACCTGGAAGGCTGAGGTGGAAGGATCGCCAGAGCCCAGCAGGTTGAGGCTGCGGTGGCTGGGAGTGTGCCACTGCACTCCAGTCTGATGGAGTAAGACTCCAACTCAAAAAAAAAAGACCCAGGAGGCCTTTCTGAAAAAATTCATGGAAAACAAACCCATGAAAAGGAACAGAGAATAGAAGTGCACATTCCGATCCAGAGGTGAGACACAGAGGGCACCTCTGCGTGGCAGTTGGGGGATTTGTGAAATCTGGGGATACTTACAGCACCGGGCTTATGACACTGAACCAGAAGTCATGAGATTTTGTAGAAATGAGTGAATTGTCCAATGTCTGATGTGTGAGAGAACCTCCTGCTGCTGTGAAAAACAAGCAGAAAAAAATGGAGAATGCATGGAAGACTCTGGCAAGGCCCAGGGAGTGGGGAGACTTGCTGGCCGGAGCACTCATTTCTACCCGGACACACCTGCCTTCTCCTATGCACACCTGCTTTCACCTGTGCATACTTGCCTTCCCCTGTGCACATCTGTGCACACTTGACATTACCTGTGCACACTTGCCTTTATCTGTCTTCACCTGTGCACACCTGGCATCACCTGTCTTTGCTTGTGCACACTTGGCATCCTCTGTGCACACCTGCCTTCACCTGTGCACACCTACCTTCACCTGGCTTCACCTGAGCAGACCTATCTTTATGTGGCTCTGTCCTTGAGCAAGCCCCCCACCTCCTGGGACTGCAAATTCCCACTTGTGACACAAGG
>NW_007079100.1:0-667 GCF_000164805.1 Carlito syrichta | reverse complement strand
AGCAGCAGCAGCAGCAGAAGAGAAGAAGAAGAAGAAGATGAAGAAGAAGCAGAAGAAGCAGAAGCAGGAGCAGAAGAAGCAGAAGAAGCAGAAGAAGCAGAAGAAGCAGAAGAAGCAGAGGAAGCAGAAAAAGCAGCAGAAGCAGCAGAAGAAGCAGCAGAAGAAGCAGAAGCAGAAGAAGCAGAAGCAGAAGAAAAAGAAGAAGAAGCAGAAGAAGAAGAAGCAGAAGCAGAAGAAGCAGAAGCAGAAGCAGAAGAAGCAGAAGAAACACAAGAAGCAGAAGAAGGAGAAGAAGAAGCAGAAGCAGAAGCAGAAGAAGCAGAAGAAGAAGCAGAAGAAGCAGAAGCAGAAGCAGAAGCAGAAGCAGCAGAAGCAGAAGCAGCAGAAGCAGAAGCAGAAGCAGAAGAAGCAGAATAAGAAGAAGAAGCAGAAAAAGCAGAAAAGAAGCAGAAGAAGAAGAAGCAGAAGAAGCAGAAGAAGCAGAAGAAGAAGCAGAAGAAGAAGCAGAAGAAGCAAAAGCAGAAGAAGAAGAAGCAGAAGAAGAAGCAGAAGAAGAAGAAGAAGAAGCAGAAGAAGAACCAGAAGAAGAAGAAGCAGAAGAAGCAGAAGCAGAAGAAGAAGAAGAAGAAGCAGAAGAAGAAGAAGCAGAAGCAGAAGAAGCAGAAGG
>NW_007079099.1:0-732 GCF_000164805.1 Carlito syrichta | reverse complement strand
TAGTTGGCTGAGTAGTGGTTCAACCTTGTTAAGCCAGCTAACAAGTAAGCTGAGAAGTCAGCCAATGTGTTAAATGAGCTAAATAGTCAGCTGACTCGTCAGCTAAAGTTAAATCACCTAGCTAACTCGTTAACCAGCTAGTCAAGCCAGCAAGAAAAACTCGTTTCCCAACAAGATAAAAAAGTTGACAAACTCGTTAACCAACTCTTTAAGTCAGCTAGCTATCTCGTAATCAAAGTAGTTAAGTCATGCTGGCTAAGTCAGCTAGCTAAATAGCTAGCTAGCTAAGTCAGTTAGCTCACTAGTTAGCTAACTATTTAAGTCAGCTACTTAAGTCTGCTACCTAACCAGTTAACTAATTATTAAATCAGCTAGTTTTTCAGCTTGTTAAATAGTTAGGTATCTGTTTAATTCAGGTAGTTATGTCAGCTAGCTAACTAGTTAAGTCAGTCAGTTGTCAGTTAGCTAAATAGTTAAGTCAGCTATCTAAGTCAGCTAGTTAAGTCAGCTTTCTAAATTAGTCAATTGGTTAATTCAGCTAGCTAGCTAGTGAGCTAACTGGTTAAGTCAGCAGGTTGAGTGAGGTAGATAGCTAGTTACCTAACGGATTAAGTTAGCGGGTTCAGTCAGCTAACTAGCTAGTTAGCAAACGGGTTGAGTCAGCTGGTTGAGTAGGCTAGCTAGCTAGTTAGCTAACGAATTAAGTCAGCTGGGTGTGTCAGCTAGCTAGCT
>NW_007079098.1:0-744 GCF_000164805.1 Carlito syrichta | reverse complement strand
GAGGCAGATACCAAGAAGTCTCCTTATAGCTTCTTTCTGGCCTTCAAGAGTTTCCCTAGAGAAGGTCACCTGAAGAAACTATCAGTCTAACACTAAAAGGCTGCCCTTTTAGCCAGAATTTGTTGGCAGTAAACAGAAAGTAATAATTAGAATTTCATAAAATTAGGAGACTAGAGGAGAGAAAGGAAAGCTACGTGCAAAGGAAGGGGTCCTTTGAAAAGATAGGAAATAATTGAAGATTATCTTCACCCATCTTACCTTTTGGCCTCATACTACCCATGGTCATCTGTCCCTCAAAAATCATTGAACCCTGGACCAGACCACATTTTTCCAGCTAGCAGTAGGTACCTGGCATGTTCTATTAAACCACATTATGAAGTCATATGCTTGATTCCTATGTGCATCAATGGGCACTAGTTTCACGGTCAAAAACTTGCCTTTTGACTCCAACCTCTCATAAATATCACCACGTGAGATTAATGAGCGGGAATATGAATCCAAGATACAAATCCATCACCTTTACTGGAAAAATAATCAGGAAAACTGGACTTGTGCGTCAGCCTGGAAAACAAATTTCATTTAAGAACTCCCTGATGGTCTCGGGTTTCAGAGAGTAAGAAACCAGGCTCCTCTACATATCTGTTCCACATGTAACCTTGGACAAGTTAACTTTTAAAGATAAAAACACAGCCGGGTTCGGTGGCTCAGCCTGTAATCCCGTGCCTTGGGAGGCTGAGGTGAGTG
>NW_007079097.1:0-580 GCF_000164805.1 Carlito syrichta | reverse complement strand
TTCCAATCATTACAACAAATAATTAGACAAACCTTAATTAAAGGGTGACTACATTACTGATCAGTACCCTTCAAAAAGGACAAGGAAAGACAAAGAACATGCCACAGCTTGGAGATGACTAGGAAGAAATAATAATTAAATGTAAAGTGGGGACCTGATTAGTCTCCTGATGCAGAAAAAAAAGATATTTGCAGGAAAATTAGTGAATTTCTAATGAAGTCTGTAGCTCAGCTAATGATACTGTACCCATGTTCATTTCTTATTCTTGATCATTATTCTATGGTGATGAGAGGGATAAAACTAAATGGGAGCAGGGTGAACAATATATAAAGATATTCTTTCTAGTATATGTGCAAGTCTAAAATTAGTTCAAAATAAAATGCTTTAAAATAAAAAACAAGCCGGGCTTGGTGGCTCAGCCTGTAATCCCGCACCTTTGGGAGGCTGAGGTGAGTGGATTGCCTGAGCCCGCCGGTTCGAGACCCGCCTGGGCAGCGAGACCTCATCTCTACAATAAATAAAAAAAAAAAAAAAATCAGCCGGGCGTGGTAGCGCATGCCTGTAATTCCGGCTACTCGGC
>NW_007079096.1:0-721 GCF_000164805.1 Carlito syrichta | reverse complement strand
TAAATGATCTTTTCTTTAAACCACTTTTTTTTCCAAATCAGTACTTTTACTTGAGTAATTTATCCTTTTAGTCTGAGCATAAGTACTCTAGATTTTTTACTCAGTCTGTTAATTGTGGCAAGGGCCCCTTAGGCACCGAGTAGGCACTGTGACCCTTAGACAGAAGAGTTCTGAGGCACACAGCTTCCCTACTCTTGTACTTTGCTTTCTTAATGTATGCTGTGGCATAGAATGTGAATTTTGTTTCAATTTTTTAAAATATTACTCTCAGGAAAAAATTGTGAAATACTTGAAAATGGACAAAGAAAAACAATATATTACTCTTCTAGACTTTTCACAACTTTCATTGTCTTTGAATTTTTTCAGTTCTGCAAGCTGTTACATGGCAAGGCACAGGATCATAGACAATTAAATGGAAGGGCACTTGATGCCACTCTTTTTCCCAGCGAAAATGTCAGTTTTGCAACTATTTTAATATTTATTTTTGCTTTTTTAAAGGACTTGAATACTTATGGTGCTTTGAATTCTCCTTTGAATCAGCTGTAATATCTTAGTTTTTTGTTTTTGTTTTTGTTTTTTTGAGTTGGAGTCTCACTCTTTTCTCCCAGACTGGAGTGCAGTGGCCGCTCTCGGCCACCACAGCCTCGACCTGCTGGGTTCCGGCAATCCTTCCACCTCAACCTTCCAAGTAGCCGGAATTACAAGCATGCACTACCACGCG
>NW_007079095.1:0-830 GCF_000164805.1 Carlito syrichta | reverse complement strand
TTTTCTCACATTGAGGAATTTCTTTCAAAATTCATATTAGTACGTATATTATTAAAATCAATGGAAATAGTCAAAAAAATAGAAGTTATAGTCACATGGCCAAACATCTCTCTGTAGCAGCATATTCTGCCAAAAAAGTAAAAATCTAAAATGATCACAAAAATTAGATCTTCCATAGAATTTCTAATTTTATCTGTCAGTTCTGATTTTTTAAAAAATTAATATTTTCATGTGATATCAAAAGCTCCTTGCTAATAAGAAATAGATTGTTTAGAATAGAGAAGTGCCCATCGATAAAGGACATGCCCATTAATTTCCAGTGTTAGCCTTATTATTTCCAAAAAATATGAAACAAAAATTACTTTAGTTCCTAAGGGCATCATTAAGTATAGAGGTCTCAGAACAAATCAAAATAAAATGCATTTTTTACTCCTTTTGTTTTGTATCACCACCACAAAATGAATATGAATGCTTTATTAACATTTTATTTCTTTTTAAAGTTGTAAATTTTTTTAAACCTAAATTTAATTTCTTTTATTAAAATAACATAATTGAGGAACAATCAGATGACTGTATTTTGTCAGGCACAATAAAAACAGAATTAAAAACCCAAATCATCAAGAAAACCTGTGTTAGTCGGGGCTCGGTGGCTAAGCCTGTAATCCCGTGCCTTTGGGAGGCTGACGTGAGTGGATTGCCTGAGTCCGCAGGTTCGGGCTCGCTTGGGCAACTTGACAAGAACTCATCTCTACAATAAATTTGTTAAAAAATGAGCTGGGCTTGGTGGCGCACACCTGTAGTTCCGGATACTTGGAAGGCTGAGGCGGAAG
>NW_007079094.1:0-1573 GCF_000164805.1 Carlito syrichta | reverse complement strand
AATTTTTTAAATTTTTGTAGAGATGAGGTCTACATCTGTTGTTCAGGATGGTCCCAAACTCCTGTGCTCAAATAACCCTGGGATTTTAAGCATGAGCCACTGAACCCGGCCAACGTGGATATTTCTTAATAATCCAAGCTGTTGTATTGAGTTGTAGAACATTGGGAAGAAGTCCTTATTTGTGTAGCTCAGAGGGTCTTTTAGTCGGTCTCATTGACTTTTTACAGTTTATGTTTCTGACGGAGTCAAGTATTGCCTGCCTGATCACACTCCCACCTTTCTGTGAGCATCTAAAATCTCACTCTTGAGTGACACCAAACCATACTGATTGGAAGCTCCTTGCCAACGGTGCTCTCCAGCTCCCTCCTTCCTCCCTATATGAGAACATCTGATGGGGAGCTCAGGTGACTTCCTTGGACCCACCCGCAGGCACTGTGAGGTCAGCGAGATGGGTCTGTATTCATTCTGCCTTCCAGGGAAGCTATGACCTAGTCTTGGTGTTTTGGCCTCTGGGGGCCTCTAACTATTCCTGCAAATGTGAATCCCCACCGGGGCAGGGGAATGGAAAAGCTTGTCTCAGGCCCTATGGTGAGGGAGGGCCACTTCTGCTTTCCAGGGGGAAGCTGTGTCATGGGGAGCAGAACTGTGGCTGTAGGGGAGGCCGGAGGGAGAAGGCCCTAGAGGAGACCCGCAAGGAAGTGATACTTCCTCCGGGGGCCAGATCATTTGCCTGCAGCCCCTCCTTCCTTACCGCCCAGCCCTGCTTTTTCCTCAGGGTTCTTTTACCACTTCCTACTCTCCCCATTTTCTTTCTTTCTTGTTTTTTTTTGAATTGGAGTCTCACTCTGTCGCCCAGACTGGAGTGCAGTGGCCGCTTCCGGCCACCGCAGCCTCGACCTGCTGGGCTCCTGCGATCCTTCCTCCTCAGTCTTCCGAGTAGCCGGAATTACAGGCATGCGCTATCACGCCCGGCTAATTTTTTGATTTATTGTAGAGATGAGGCCCCAGGCGGGTCTCGAACCCATGGGCTCAGGCAATCCACTCACCTCAGCCTCCCAAAGGCACAGGATTACAGGCTGAGCCACCGAGCCCGGCTCTCCCCATTTTCAGTTTGCCCCAGAGAGGAAGGAGGGAAGAAGAAAGGGGAGAGAAAGGAAATTGTCAAGTCTTCTCTGGGAAGCCCACTGTGGTGGCCGTGCTTGATGTTTCAACAACAGAAAGTTGTACATTTTGAAATTCCCCATTATGGAAACCATTACAAAACTCTAAACAGATGTTGTGAAACCTCTCAGTGTTCAGCCAATGTAATAATTTCTTAATCATAACTACAGTAGGTCAAGTCTGTTGTAAAAGTTACTTAAGCGAGAGCTCCTTGTTAAATTCTTGGGATAGACCAGTGGCTTGTCAAACTTCTTTGACCCCAACCCATATCAAGAAACATGTTTTACCTGTGCCCAAATACACAGTTATCTGTACGCAGATCAAAAACAAAGGAAAAAAAATCTGGTCAACAGGCCTCTCCCACTAACTTGCTGGGGGAATGTAGTCTGGGACAGTCATGTATTTGGGGGAA
>NW_007079093.1:0-848 GCF_000164805.1 Carlito syrichta | reverse complement strand
ATATATATGGGGATAGATAGATAAATAGATAATAGATATAGATAGATATCTCATTTCAAAGGCATAGGTAAGAAAATATTTGGAAAAGAGGTCCAGCTCAAAAAATATTTAGAATCATTAAGGGAAAGATTCCAGTTAAGATGGAGAAAATGACATTTTATTTATATATGAAAGTGTGAGACTGGAGTCTAAAAAATTTTTCAAAAAGTTAAAACAAAGTAAGCTCAGTTCAATTTGAGGGGAGTAAAATGTAAAGAATATGAGATAGTTGTAATTGAGCTCTTCATTGAATATAACACTATCACAATCAAAAAATTTAAAAAATCAGCATCATCAATAACAAATAACAGTTTCTGAGAACAAATCTTATTCCTGAAATATGTTTTGCAAGTTAACAAATCATTAAATGCTCTCAACAGTAATATGAGGCAAACACCATTAGTAACCCAATCCAGTATAAAAATGAGAAAATAAGAGAGAGATTAAGTATGTTCCTCGAATTCACAAAGCTAGAAAATAGTTAAGCTAGAATCTGCAGTAAAGTTTTCCACTCCAGGATGCATAGCCTATAACCATTACACTACACTTAACATACAGATTTAAGAATCGTGTCAAAGCATGGAGTCTGTTTAACTAATGTCTTATTCCAAGTATGGATGGTAAAGGAAATAATGATAAATAAAATGAGTATCTACATTTTGAATAACAGAGTAGGTAGCAGTAGAGTTAAAGTACTTAACATTTAGGATTCTAGCATTGTAGGTTTGCACAGCAATAACAGCTCTCACTTTCTTTTGCTTGTATATTTTAAGACAGTTGCTATAGAATACAACATGTAAAGGCAAGTC
>NW_007079092.1:0-781 GCF_000164805.1 Carlito syrichta | reverse complement strand
CCATTTTGTCATTCTATGTCTTTCCAGTGGTGCGTTTAGTCCATTCACATCAAACTAATTATGAAATGTGAGAGTTCGTCCCTATCATGGAGTTCTTATTGAGTATTGTTCTTCCACTTGGTTTTTTCTTTTTTCTTTGTCTTTCTTTTGCTTTTGGGGTTGGTTTGTGTATATTTTATTCTTTTCCCTGTACTCTTGTGAAGAACGTTGTTCTTTTTTCCTTTTCTTCTGTGTTTAGTACTTTCTTAAGTGTTTCATGTAGAGATGGTTATGCGGCTGCATAAGTTCTTAGGGATTGGATATCTGGGAAAGATTTTAATTCTCCCTCACTGATGAAGCTTAGCTTGGCTGGGTAGGTTATTCTTGGTTGAAATTGTTTATCCTTTAGGACTTTGAAGATAGGGCTCCAAGCTCTCCTAGCCTGCAGGGTTTCTGCAGATAAATCTGCTGCTATTCTGATTGGTCTTCCATGGTGGGTGATCTGGCCTTTTTCTCTTGCTGCCTTTAGGATTTTTTATTTTGTGCCTACTTTATTTAGGCGAATTATTATGTGTCTAGGAGTTGGTCTTCTCATTTGTTGTCTTGTGGGGGTTCTCTGAATCTCTTGTGTTTGAATTTTTGTATCACTGATTAGATGAGGGAAATTTTCTTGAATGATCTCGTGGAAAGTTTGTTCCAATGTGGTCTCTGTTTCTCTTTCTGCCTCAGGGAGTCCGATTATTCTTAGGTTAGGCCTCTTGAGGTAGTCACTCATCTCTTGAAGGTTTTGTTCTGTCTTTTT
>NW_007079091.1:0-1973 GCF_000164805.1 Carlito syrichta | reverse complement strand
GAGTTGGTGTCTCACTCTGTCACCCAGACTGGAGTGCAGTGGCCACTCCTGGCCACCGCAGCCTTGACCTGCTGGGCTCTGGCGATCCTTCTGCCTCAGCCTTCCAAGTAACTGGAACTACAGGCTCGCGCTACCACGCCCGGCTGATTTTTTGATTTATTGTAGAAATGAGGTCTCGCCAAGTTGCCCAGGCGGGTCTCAAACCCACGGGCTCTGGCAATCCATTCACCTCAGCCTCCCAAAGCGCAGGAGTACAGGCTAAGCCACCGAGTCTGGCTTATTTTTATTATTATTAATAATAATTTTTATAGTCCCGAGGTCTTGCTGTGCTGCTCAGGCTGGTCTCAAACTCCTGGGCTCAAGCACTCCTCTCTCATTGGCCCCCAAACTCTGGGATTACAGGTGTAAGTCATTGCGCCTGGCAAGAATTACTTATATTAAATTTTCTCTGTCCAAATAGGTGGTATGGTTTCTGTCTCCTGAATAGATCCTTACTGATACAAGGGATTAAGACTTCAGAAGTCAAAGGAGGAAATGATTTATTCTGACAATGAGGATAGAGTACAATGACTTGAACCAGACTTTGAAAGTTAACTTGGATTTTGATAGATAGAGAATGTGAGTAAAATATGAATTTCAGGAGACACTGAGTATGGTGACCAGGCTGCAGTACAGGATTTATCAAGGAGTGCACTCAAGGGACACAGAGGCCTAACCAGTGTGGATTTTAGTGGCATAGCAATGAACTCAGGTTTTTTCTCTGGGCAATGAAGAACTATCAAATGTGTCAAATGTGTCTGAGGAGGAGCAGAATAGGATTGAATGTGTCAGAGGAGTATCACAAAACTGCCTGAGGTCATGGCCACAGGATTGGAATAAGACTCACAAAGATGATTCTGCATTTCTGCTGTAGCTCATGCTATGGAGCAAGTAAAGACCAAGTCTGAACTAAAACTCAGACCTTGACCTTAGCCTGCTCTACCTTTCACATGCACCAGGTCCTTCTGTGGGTGGAGGAGGCAGATGGTTAAGCCCTCAGATGTTCCTTGGAAGCTCAGAAGTCACATCTAGCAACCATATCTCTTGTCCCTTAATCAGAGCTACTGCCATTTCCTCACTTTACACATTTCATTTCCAGATAAGGTGATGTTTGAACAAAGGATTTTTTGACTACATATAAATTTGAAAAATCACTGAGATACGTGATTGTCAGAGTTCTGACACTAGTATCCTCAGCTGATTTCATGACATGCAAACTTCCAATCTGAAACACAGCAAATTAACACATATCCTTTCCAGGATCAGACAGTGGATCTTCTGGTCAGATACAGTGGGATATGTAATCATGTCCCTCAGTGTAGAACTGTTAAGTATTTGGTTGATTTTTATGATGAATATAATGTTAAATGGAAAGCTGGGATGACCAACCTGAACAAGGAGAATAATACTTTTAAGTAAAAGTAATTCACCTTTATTCTATTAGTACCAATGAAGATAATTCATTTGAAAGTCTTCTTTGCATCAAAGTATTTAGGCCACAACACAAAGACTGCCTACAGTTTTGTAATGAAGGAGGACAAATACAGTGGTTGCAATAAGTTAGAATAATAATCTTACCATATTATGTCACAAAACTCCCAATAGACGTGTGCAGAAGCACTAATTCAACATCACAGGAACAAACATTGCCACTATTTCTATAGTTTTCTTGTTAACTTCACAAATACATAATATATGCAAAACATACTATTGAGTTTCAGTTTCCATCCATCAAACTCAGTGTCAATTATGTCTGGTGTGGCATTATATCTAGTGTGGCACAGTGACACATGCCTGTCATCCCAATGCTTTAGAAGGCTGAGGTATGAAGATTGCCTGAGGCCGGGAGATGAAGACCAGCCTAGGTAGCTCTGTCCCTACACAATTAAAAAAAATAGTGGACGTGATAGCATAAGCCCTTAGCCCAACTACTG
>NW_007079090.1:0-895 GCF_000164805.1 Carlito syrichta | reverse complement strand
CGGCAGGAATAAGGGGCTGGGATTGCTTTGGTTTTCAGTCTCTTCATGTACGTCACTACTGTCCACATGCTTTTTGCATAATGAAGTCTGGAATAAGTCCCTGCACATACCCACCAGCAGGCATGAGAACAGAAAGAAGGTAGGTTGGGAAAGGAGTTATAAAAGATGAGGGTAGAGAAAAGAAGAGAGGGCTGCAGGAGAGATAGAAGAGATCTGAGTTGTTCTTGATGGGCATGCAACATGGGTTTTATTTCTGAATCATGTTTATTATTCATAAGCTGGGCATCTGTGAATTCTACAAATAAGAACATTCACTTATCTTAGTTTTCCTAAACCTCTTTCACTAGTAAACAATTATGATCTAACTGGTCTGAAAAATCCATTAAAGTGGTCATCATGTCTCCTTTGTCTTCTGTTCAATTCACTGAATTTCCAGAACTAAGCAAATTACCTGTCATAATCTGGGTCACAATATTTATTGAATAAAAACAAATGATTGGAAATTGAGTAAATTTAACTATTTTGTGGTAAATATAATACAAGTTCAACACATCAAGATTTTTTAAGTCATTTTTCTCTTAGTAACAATTTTTTTCTCTACTATATTCTACTAAGCAATTCAGGAGATGTGGAGTAAAATAAAGCCATATATCATTATGATTAATTATGTAGAGTCAGGTATTACTAAATGATGCTCCTGAAGGCTAATGAATTTTGACATTATCATTCTTATTCTAATCCTGCATATACTTTACTTTTCAAGTCCCTTATTATACCTATTTAAAGACAGTTTATACTATGAATGTAAACATCAGCTGCACTCCAGAAGCATACAGAGATGTTTTAGTATTAACTGAAACTAATTTTATTTAAACTTGGGATAATTTTCCCATTA
>NW_007079089.1:0-707 GCF_000164805.1 Carlito syrichta | reverse complement strand
CATGGCAGATACTAACATAGTATACTTTTAAAGATTTCTGCTACTTAGTTTCAATCAAAACAGTTTCAGTCTTCCCTTTTCTCTAGGCATTTAGTCATGGCAATAATAACTGAAGGGGAAAAGTTCCTGTGTGTTGTTAGGATACATTTAGCATGGGTTCTTTACTCTTTCTGAGACTGCCAGTTCATGTTGTCTGTCTTGTCTAATTAGCCCCAACCATGGTAGGAGGGATCCAGCACGATGCCAGTTTAGCAGATGAGAAGATAGACATTCTTTCCAGGCTGTTAAGCTTCTCCTCTACAGGCACGCAGCAGCCAAATGGCCAAGTTGAGGTTCATGTCCAGGTCATTTTGCTTTTTTGCTATTTTATTTCTTAGCTCTGATAAACAATCTTAAGGAGTAGGACCTCTCAAAAATATATCATCAGATTGGATTTCTATTGAGAAGACACCTCATTGACACTACTGGAGTTTTGTGATGGCATCATCTTCCAATTAACCATAATAGCACTGTTGGTCAGGTGCATAGGGCTGGGCCTCTTCAAGCACTGCATGTCCTCGGCCCTTGATGAACCAGATGCTTATTTACCTCTTCTTTCTCCAACACACCCTGTGCCTTTGCCTCAAATTCTCTCTGTTGACTTGAAGCCAATCCAGTGCAATGGAAACGGCAGCCAAACTTCCCCACATTATCCTTTGAGTAGCTGG
>NW_007079088.1:0-976 GCF_000164805.1 Carlito syrichta | reverse complement strand
ACCAAAGGTTCTTATTGAAATATAAGTTCTAATTCAGGAGGTCTGGACAAGGGCCTGGGATTCTGCAAATTTTTACAAACTCCCAGGTGATGTAGATACTACTGATTCAGGGATCACACTGTGAGTAGCAAAGTTCTTCTAGAGTCCATCACATTCCACAGAATGGGTTCAGTCATCTGCCATTGAGTATTAGAGACCAGGTGGGCTTGCATTAATGCCTGTGTTTTGACGGAATGGAGGGGTGTGCTGAGAGCAGTGGGGAAAGATAAGATGGGTGGGATGATCCTGGAATTAAAAGTTGGCAGGGAATTTGAATTGACATGAAAGAAAATAGAGTTATAGATTCTTATGAAAGGAGATCTAGGAAACACTCTGCATGTCTGAGAACATTTTCAGCAAATTCTTACTTCTAGTAAATGCCCCTGAAAGAACACAGATGTAGAGACAGAGTTCTATCCTGGGATTCCTTGCTGTTCTTCCACTCCCAAGAATGGAGTGCCTGGATTCATTGTTTGCTTTGCCATCTGCTCCTTCAGGATGCTTCCCATGACAGTGACAGCCTAGGTCAGGTGACCTTCTTGTGTGCCTGCACGATGTCCATGTTTCTCTTTGATGACTCTGATCTCACTGCATCATAACCATCTGTTTGCTCACCTGTATCTCCCTTTTAAACCTGGAGTTCCCCAAGAGCTTGGGTTGCCCATGATTGTCTGCTGTATATATTGCACTTAGTGCAGTATCCAATCTTTGGTTGCCACTGATCATTATGTATTTGGTCAGTAAATGAATGAGACCTTGAGGAGATCTTAACCTCTCTGAATCCCTTTTTGGTGTTATTGTTAAATTAAGGATGGGCCGAAACAGAATGAATCGTAACTGTGCCCCTGTAACAGCCCACCTGGTTTTTCATTTTACTTTGACGTCTATGTTGAGATTAGTGGATTTTAAAGTCTGCCCTGTACACCAAGGCTCTGTT
>NW_007079087.1:0-1714 GCF_000164805.1 Carlito syrichta | reverse complement strand
ATTCCTTCTCTCCTCTCCCATCCTCTGTCTGTCCCAAGCCTTTGTCCTGGAGTTCACTTGGATTCTATGCTCACTTTAATGTTCCCCTTGCCCTACTCCACAGAAGAGTGGACTCTGCTGCATCTCTCATCCCCACCTCCCAATGAAAAAGCATTATCAGCTGAGCTTGGTGGCTCAACCTGTAATCCCATGCCTTGGGAGGCTGAGGTGAGTGGATTGCCTGAGCCCACGGGTTCGAGACCTGCCTGGGCAACTTGGCGAGACCTCATCTCTACAATAAATAAAAAAATCAGCCAGGCTTGGTAGCGCGTGCCTGTAATTCTGGCTACTTGGAAGGCTGAGGTGGAAGGATCACTGCAGCCCAGTGGGTCGAGGCTGCAGTGGCCGGAAGCAGCCACTGCACTCCAGTCTGGGTGACATAGTGAGACTCTAACTCAAAAAGAAAAAGCATTGTCTATTTGTTTGGCACAATTTCTATTGACAACCATCTTGTAACAAGGTGAGGGTCAATTTGAAACCAAGAAGGGAAGGGCCCAGGAGAAGAGGCCTAGGTCCTGATTGTCCTATGCCTAGAGCCCATCCTACCCAAGGAGTTCCAGAAGTGTGAGGTGAAAAGTATTGTTCAAGCCCATTTGAATCAGACTTCTCTCCCTTGTAAGCAATGACATCCTAACAAATGCACTAATTTTTGTGTGCAACTAAGTCCCAGCAGTCTTCTCTCCTTTGACAGTCATGAAGATGATACATTTAACATTTGTGAGTTAATTTTTTTAGTCTGATGTCTTATAATTTAATGCATGTTTATTTTGTTCTTGTTTAAAGTGTATAACAGGCCAGGCTCAGTGGCTCAGCCTGTAAGCCCAGTACTTTGGGAGGCTGGGGTGAGTGGAATCCCTGAGCCTGTGGGTTCAAGACCCAATTGGACAACTTGGAGAGACCTGTCTCTACAATAAATCAAGAAACTAGTGGGGCATGGTAGTATGAGCTGGTAGTTCTAGCTACTGGGAAGGCTGAAGAAGAAGGATCGCCTGAGCCTGGCAAGTCAACATTGGGATGGCTGTGAGTGTGCCACTGCACTCCAGCCTGGGCAACAGAGTGAGACTCCAACTCAAAAAATAAAATAAAAAAGTAAAAAGCGTATAACCGGAAAGCACAATTTTAATTTTTGTTTTGTTTTTAACAATTATGGGCGGTGGCCCTTTAAGAAATTTGGGAAAGGAAGTAAATACCCTGTTAATGGGTAGAAAGGAAGTAAATGTCCTCTAATGTGGATACATATCTGCCGCTCTTTGCTAAGCCATTTTAAAATCAAAGCTAGTGCCTCACTAAGCTGGCATTTGTGAGAATGGTCACTCAAGTCTCCATGATGAGGAAAAATAAGTCATGTGTGTACATGATGAGGAGATGTCTTAGGAATACACAGGCCCAGGAGGAAAATAAAACCAGAACACCATGGCTGAGACATTACTTTGGCTTCAAAAATATGAAGGTCCAGTAAGTGACTACTTTGAAAGCCAAACACTCTTACTGGCCTTGCAGAGCTACTAGTGTTCACAGAATGAGTGCAGGCCATCTGTCTGATAAAGCAAGTTATGAAGGGAAGGGATTTGGTGCCAAGTGGCTGCTGGAGACCAGCAGAAGCATAAACAACAGGGTTCCAAGTGGAAACTCTCATGCTGAACAGATCTTGCTACTGTGGACAATCCTTTTGAAG
>NW_007079086.1:0-591 GCF_000164805.1 Carlito syrichta | reverse complement strand
GATAAAGACATAGTCCAGAGTGGTGAACAGAGGGTGATCTGAACTGTCCTTCACAGCAGATCAGGGGCAACTGAACCTAACTGCAAACTAATTTACCAGCTTGAAAAGAAAACTAGAAATCAAACTTGAAAGGACAATGAACTTAAGAAAAATGTCTCAGAGTGTGCTTCATTGATTCTGTTAGTTTAATGACTTAATTCGATTCCTACTGTATTGTTCCCTCTTTTCATTTTTCCTCTTCCTTTTCTTTGCTTTTCTTCTCTCTATAAATCATATCTTTGTATAGAGGAAAAGCACACTAATAAGGTGGTTAGATAGCTGGTATGTTAGCATCACTATATGTTTTATTTTTGTCTGTATGAGAGTTGGTTCATCTGTAGCTGTGGTCTATTGTTTTTATCTGTTTCAGTATAGGCCTCTCTATCTATTTGTTGGCACACTCGTTTGTTTCCCCCCTTACTCCTCTATCTCTCCACCCCTCTCTTCAGCCCACTGTCTGCTCCATTCTCTCTCCTCTGTTAACCACGTTTTATTTCAGGAAGTAAACCTACACTGCAACTGAACGGACAGATTCCAAGGCAATGGACAGGA
>NW_007079085.1:0-1229 GCF_000164805.1 Carlito syrichta | reverse complement strand
CAGGGAAATGGAGGACCTGGCCTAAAACTTGAACGGAGTCTCATGTATGCCTTCTCTTCTTGAAGATTTTGATGTGCTCCTTTTGGGTGTGTTCTGTACAAGAGAGAGAGAGTCAGGAGTGATACACAAAACTTGAATTCAGAATATCTGTCTTCTGAATTGATCCTTCCCTTTCTGGACTCCTAAGTTCCCCTTTGCCAGTTCCTCTGACCAAAAACACAGAGTTCTTTAAGACAGTTAACCTTCTGCAGTTGTGCATATCTGAACAACAAAAGTCAGAGAAATGAAACAAAAATATATGAATATTCTCCCCACCTCCCTTCTCTCTGCATAACAGAGTCTCTTTTTCTGATTCTCCTTCCTAAAGGAAAGGATATTCTTTTGGGGCTATGCAACTCCACCTGCTGCACTAACATAAACCACTACTTCAATGGGGTGGTCTCAAGGAAGTGATGGGAGAGGGAAAAGGGGAAAAATGAGGACTTCTTCCACAATCTGCATCTCACGGGGGTTTTCCTAGTAGTCTTCTGAACAGGTGTTGCTGACCATAATCATTATAAGGTTCTTGGTTTGGCCTGCCCTCAATTTAAAGATAAGAGAGAAAGAAAGAAAATAAAACCCAAAGCAACTCATCACATGGCTCTACAAGTTTTGACTTCCCTCTTCAATTTGATGACTGCTGTTTTACATACTCTGCAGAGTAATTTTCTGGATTTTTTTTTGGAAGTGGACGGTTTGGAGGGGGTATTTTGTCCATATTATTTAGTAATAATCAGTGGGAGAAAGAAGCTACAGTGGGCTGACTTTATGAGAAAATGTGTTTTAGACCCAAGTTTTAAACCAAAAATCAAGGTATCAATGAGTCTATAACCCAGAAAAGCTTTTAAAGAAAAATAACCTAGGCTCCTGGGAAGAAAGTGGGATTTTACAGAAGGTAGTATATCAAACTAGAGCATGAATAAAGTGTGGATCTTTACCAAACATCTCTCTGTACAATGGATTAGTAAACCCTACTTTGCAGGGTTTTCATGGGTAATAAATAGCCCATATTGTAATGTATGTACAAAACATGTAGTAGCAATGCCGGACATAGAGAGGTACATAGCAATAATAACTCAATCATCATAGAAAATTTAACTGTGGAAGAAACAAATCTTAATGTGCTTACCAAGATATTTTGAATTCTCAAACTTCAAAATGAATATCTAGAAAAATACTGCTTTAATTTG
>NW_007079084.1:0-974 GCF_000164805.1 Carlito syrichta | reverse complement strand
GAAAAAGCCTACTGTTTGGGAATAGGGAAGAGTGTAGTAGCTCTCCCCCAGTGACTCTGTAACTAACTAATTACACAAGACCTCTCCGGCTCCAGTCTACCAAACTCTCCAACTACATTCCCTGTAATTTACATTGATATGCCCTCTTTTAGCCATATGAAGTTGCTTAAGCTTCCCTAATTCTACCAAGCTGTTCCATGCCTCTGCATGTTATTTGCTCTCCTTCTATCGGAAATTGCCTTTCCACTCCTTATTTCATTGAAAATTTTTGATTCATTCATTGACATGTGTTTGAGTTGTTACCTCCTCTGGGAAGCATTCCTCTTCATCAGTGTCATTTTTCTCTCCATGCACACAAAAAGTCATGTGAGTACACAGTGACAAGGCAGTCTTCTGCAAACCAAGAAGTGAGCCCTCACCAGAAGCTGACCCTACACGTGCCTTAATCTCAGAATTCCTTTATACTATCAATGTACCTACCTCTTACCTTTATTCAACCAATTTGATAGGTATTTGTGAAAAACATACTATAGACCAGAGCTCATAATGACTGGCGGACAAAGCAAATGGTGTTCTCCCTACAGGGACTTCATTTCAGTTACCTTTGGTGCATAGTAAATTGCCACAAAACTTAGTCCTTCTTGAATCTTGTGACTTCTGTAGTTGAGAAAGTCAGGAAGGACCCAACTGGGCAGCTAGCTTGTCTTCATGGGTTGTAGTTAAATGGTGGCTGAAGCTGGAACTGCAAAGGAGGGAGTACAGAGCATCTGTTAGCTGCCAAGCATCTCTCTCTTTTTATGTGGTCTCAGAGTCTTTCCATGTGGTTTCTCTGCATAGGCTAGTTTGGGTTTTCTCATAGCATAGCATCCACAGGGCAGTCTGTTTGCTTATGTGGCAGCTGCAGACTTCGGTAGTGAGAATTCCAGATGACAAGGCAGAAGCCTGCAGGACTCAGCCTTGGAAGTCACTCAGTG
>NW_007079083.1:0-712 GCF_000164805.1 Carlito syrichta | reverse complement strand
TAGTAGGTCAAAGCTGCAGTGACCACTAACATGCTTACTGTACTCCAACTTGTGCAACAGAGTGAGACTCTTACTCAATAATAATAATAATAAGTACTTCAGTATTCCTCCTACTCATGTATGTTTTTATACTTTTCCTACGCATTATACCTACAGGTGCTATACATTTGTGTGCATTATATTTTCAACACACATGCACTCCTGCATAAACAGTATAGTGTTGTTTTGTTATTACATGTATGTTTTTGCTGCTACAAACTCCATAGAAAAGGTGTCATAATGTCAACTTTAATCTTTTCTGTCAATATTATATTTTTGTGATATATTCATCTTTAGTTTTGCATGGCAGGTGTCAGCACACTTTTCCTGAAAATATCTGAATAGCATAGCAAAGGGCCACATACTGTATGCTGTACAGGCCACACAGTCTTTGTGACATCTAAACTCTCTGCTTATAGTGTGGAAGCACACAGATAATATATAAGTGAATGGAGGTGGTTGTATTCCAATAAAACTTTATTTGTAAAAACAGGTAGTGGATCTGATTTGGTCCACCTGTCACATAGTGACCCAACCCTGCAATATAATATTTCACTGAAGAAATATGCTACAATTAATTTTTTCAGTTTTATAATATGATGATTCATTTTTGTTGTCAACTTGACAGGATTAAGAAATATGCAGATAGCCGGCAAAGTATTATTTCTGGGTG
>NW_007079082.1:0-693 GCF_000164805.1 Carlito syrichta | reverse complement strand
GTAGTTTGCTAAGAGGATGGTGGTATGGCAGCCCCACTTCTCAGGCAGGCACTCACTGCGGTGGTTGGGTTCCTCTGGGGTATGAAGAGGGGTTGGAAATGGAATCTGCCTTTGGAGTTAGGTGGGTGGGGCTGGGAACAGGAAAAGGCTGCTCTCAGGGACTTTTCCAGAGTTGGAGAAGAGGTACCCCCAATCTGTGTCAAGGCCCTAGAGGAGCCTGAGGTGTGGGGCAGGTGTTCTGAAGTGTGCACGTGGGGTGGCATGAATAGGATGTAAACTTGACTCCTAGCAGAGAAATCAAGCCTGCCTTCAGAGCTGGTAATTAGTAATGACTATTGTGGACATCATTGTCACTAATTATAGGTGTCTTGGTGTCTGTCCTCAGGCTTCGAAAATGGGAATCTCCCTGATTCTGTGGGACTTCAGGCCCCCAGAGAGGGAAGCAGAAGGTGGAGATCTGTGGGCAAGCCTGGGCAGTGGTGGTCACTCCTCCACACTACCCCTGGGGGTCTCAAGAGAGAGTAGAGGACCCTCCAGTGGCCTCTGGGCTGTCTATGTCTGGGGAAGTGGTAGGGCTGGGTCAGGAAGGGGTCACAGCAAGAGTGGAGAGAGGCAGCAGAAGCAGGGCAGGACTCTTTGCCCATGCTGGAGGTTGAGGACAAACTGGCCCAGGGTGGCCCGGGAGCCAGGGCG
>NW_007079081.1:0-755 GCF_000164805.1 Carlito syrichta | reverse complement strand
CATTTTAAAATAAATATTTGGTGGGCAGTCTCGGTGGCTCAGCCTATAATCCCAGCGCTTGGGAGGCTGAAGTGAGAGGATTGCTGAGCCCGCGGGTTCGAGACCCGCCTGGGCAACTTGGCGAGACCTCATCTCTACAATAAGTCAAAAATTAGCCGGGTGTGGTAGCGCATGCTTGTAGTTCCAGCTACTTGGAAGGCTGAGGCAGAAGGATCGCCAGAGCCCAGCAGGTCGAGGCTGCGGTGGCCAGGAGCGGCCACTGCACTCCAGTCTGGGTGACAGAGTGAGACTCCAACTCAATAAATAAATAAATAAATAAATAAATAAATAAATAAATAAATAAAATATTTGTTGAAGAAAATGGTGATTATTCATTTAAAGCTGTAATCTCTGTCTCTTGGAAGGTTAATTTTACTCCAACTTGGTGACAAATTAATCTACTTACTATGACCTCACTAATCTAAATCTAATTGACTTGGCCAGCATAAAAGTCTGGGAAGATTATCTTAAATCCGAGACTGCATCTAAATACATTCCTTTGTGTGAAAAAAATTTATAAGAAAATTCATATAAGACTCTAACAAATTAACTTTAAAAAGCAATGCAGAGGACGGGCTTGGTGGCTCAGCCTGTAATCCTAGCACTTTGGGAGGCCGAGGAGAGTGGGTTGCCTGAGCCCGCGGGTTCGAGACCAGCCCAGATAACTTGGAGAGACCTCGTCTCTACAATAAATCAAAAAAATTAGCCGGGCATGG
>NW_007079080.1:0-369 GCF_000164805.1 Carlito syrichta | reverse complement strand
ATCCTGTCCGGCCCCACCCCCTCTGGGGTGAGCAGATGAGATAGCACCACCTGCTGGCGATTCAGGGGAGTAAACCTACAGCCCCACTGCACGGACAGATTCCAGGGCAGTGGGAAGTGGGTTCCACATTATCCACACGCCTGTCAGCGAATACCAGGACCTGCAGACAGATTTTGAATCACAGCTCTCCCCTTAAGTACATCTCAAAACTGCAAAAAGGACCATCTCCAACCTACAGTGCAACTTCAGAATTGAACAAAGTAAGAGGACATACATAAAGAATAGGAGATTGAACAAACAGAAGTAAAACCAATCCCTTTACCCCTGAATAACAGAATTAAAGAAGACGGTGAAGTGGAGGGAAGGAAA
>NW_007079079.1:0-840 GCF_000164805.1 Carlito syrichta | reverse complement strand
AAATTCATGATTTGTTCTTTTTTATGGCTGCGTAGTATCCATCGTGTATATGTACCACATTTTTAATCCAGTCTCTTGATGGGCAGCATGGTTGTTTCCAGATCTTGCTATTGTGAACAATGCTGCGATAAACATACGTGTGCAGGTATCTTTTTTATAGAGTGATTTGTGTTCTTCAGGGTATATTCCCAGTAGGGGGATTGCAGGGTCATATGGAAGGTCAATTTTTAGAGCTTTTAGGAATCGGCACACTGCTTTCCACAGAGGTTGCACTAGTTTACACTCCCACCAACAGTGTAGAAGTGTTCCCTTTTCACCACACCCTCTCCAGCAACTGTTATTTTTTGAGTTGTTGATAATTGCCATTCTGACTGGCGTTAGGTGGTATCTCAGTGTGGTTTTGATTTGCATCTCCCTGATGATTAGTGAGGTTGAGCATTTCTTCATGTGTTTGTTGGCTGCTCGAATGTCTTCTTTTGTGAAGTGTCTGTTCATGTCTTTTGCCCATTTTATAATGGGGTTGTTTGTTTTCTTCTTTTCAGTACGCTTCAGTTCCTTGTAGATCCAGGATGTTAAGCCTTTGTCAGACCTAGAGTTGGCAAATACTTTTTCCCAGTCTGTAGGCTGTCTCCCTGCTCTCTTGATGGTTTCTTTGGCTTTGCAGAAGCTTGTCAGTTTAATAAGGTCCCATTTGACTATCTTCTTTCTTAAGTCCTGTGGGTTTCGGGTTTTGTACAGAAATTGGATGCCAGTTCCGATTTCCATGAGAGTATTTCCTTCCTTTTCTAAGGTTCTTATGGTTTGAGGTTTTACATTTAGGTCTCTGATCCATTTGGAGTT
>NW_007079078.1:0-852 GCF_000164805.1 Carlito syrichta | reverse complement strand
ACTCACACACACACACTCACCCTTTCAGAACTCAAAATTCAGCATTGTTGCGGGACACAAATTCAACATACAAACACCTGGTGTCTCTCTACACTTTCAAAGTCCACCTGAAGAAACCACTAAGGAAACAATTCAATTACCATAGCAGCCAAAACCACAAAATAGTACAAAAACAAAGTTAAGCGGACAATAGAACAGTACACTAAACAGTACACACTCATGCTGATAGACATTGCACAGGACATAAGCCAATGGAAAGGAAATACTGGGTTCAATAAATAAAAATCATGACGTGGGAAGATGCCACTACTACACAACGCATTAAAAACAGAAAGAAATCTCGACCAAAACCCAAATGCCTTGTATTTCAGTAGAATTGCATGAGACCTGCAGTAGCCCAAACTGTCCTCAAAACGGGCAAAGTTTAGGGTTTCACACTTTCTGCTTTCACCAAAGTCCAGGAAACCAAACACAGAGGCAATGGTATAAAACCCTAACGATTGATCCATGGAACAGAACGAACACTGAGGAATCAGTGGACACATTTATGGCCACATACATTCCGTGGGAATAGGGCAGTCCTTCCACACACACTTCTCAGAAAACTGGATACTCTCATGCATAATCCAGCAGTTCCACGTCCAGCAAAAGCAACAACACAGGTAAGAAAATACAAGAAAAGAAGACTCTGTGAACTCACGGTTAAGGGTCCATGTCCAAGAGCGGCCTGACTCACGTTCCCTCGACGTGGTAGGGGGGCCCCAGCTCCGCCGCCTGCGGGGGGCCCAGCTCCGCCGCCAGCGGGGGGCCCAGCTCCGCGGCCAGCGGGGGGCCCAGCTCCGCGGTCGTCCC
>NW_007079077.1:0-816 GCF_000164805.1 Carlito syrichta | reverse complement strand
TCGGATAACGAGGTAAGGGATTCCTGAAGGTAAGAGACGGAAAATTCAATTCTCTCGATGTCTATGTCTATAGCAGCCCTAAGGCCATTATAATAGTGACTTTGGGTAGCTAGGGAGGCAATACCCGTTCCGGCTCCTTGTTAGTCCAAGTCCAAGAAGAACTGCCATGGAAATGGCGGTGACCGGCTCTCTTCTGTCTCTCCGGTGGATACCTGGGGTAAACCACCGGAGTATATCCTCATCTGAGTGGTAGAGAATTTATGGAAGTAATTGGACTAACACGCAGAAGCCTTGTTGGGTCTGATTTAAGACCTGCCCGTGGAAGCAAGGGGTTAAGCCTGTTGAACATGCTCACCAGCTATTTTTAGGGGGCAGGTGGTAATCTAGGCTAGATACAGGCAGCGTAATGTTGCATAGGGACTGAAACGCTGGTGCGGGGCGGCCTATGCATAATCCTTGGCCTGTTACCGACTGGAGAGTAAGTCCCTGGGTTGCTGGCTGCCATCTACAAGAATCGGGACAATGCTCGGTTGTATAGTTTCTCATTACTGCAATTCCTTCGTAATAGGGGGGCTGGATGTTATAGCATAACCAACATGACTGGGTGAGCTCTGGCCGGGTTGCATTAAGTAACAGGTAAGCTTGATTTAGCAAGTGCCAGAGAGGATGTTGATTGGGAACCGATGGGGGTAGGGGAGGGTTAGGAATAACTGTAGTGACCCTGGTAGAATAAGAGAGGCCACTAGTGGGGTCTGAGGTGACTGCAGTGGTATCAGAACTGGTATAAGTCACAGTCGAGAGTATTGGTGTAGTGGA
>NW_007079076.1:0-820 GCF_000164805.1 Carlito syrichta | reverse complement strand
TTTTGAGCTATTGAAAAGTAAAGTTAAAAAAGACACAGAAGGTAAAAAAGTAAAAGGTCAAAAAGGGAAGAAAAAAAGATACATAATGATATCATGTTTGATCTATCAACAAAAAATATCCATCCTAAACATATATGCAACCAACAAAAGAGCACTAGCATGTATAAAGCAACTACTAAGTAAACTACAAAAGATATTAACTGTAACACTGGGGACGTGAATACCCCATTAACAACCCTAGATAGATCATCGAGGCAAAAAATCAACAGAGATCTAGAACCTCAACTTGACACTTGACCAAATGGACTCAATAGATAATAGATACCTACCCCTAACAATATACATTCTACATGTCACCACATGGAATGTATTCCAAGATCTATAATATCCTTGGCCATAAACCAAGCATAAACAAATTTCATAAATTGAAATAATTCATTGCACCTTCTTAGACCACAGTGAAATAAAAATAAATATCAACACCATCAAAATTCCCCCAAAACCTACAAAGATATGAATACTAAACAGCATGATGATGAATGACTCCTGGGTAAACACAGAAATCAAAGCAGAAATTAAAAGATTCCTGGAAACAAATGAAAATGAAGAAACATCTTACCAAAACCTCTGAGATGCCATGAAATCAGTACTAAGTGGGGAATTTATATCTCTATGATCACACATCAAAAAAATAGAAAAATCACAAGTTAACAGACTAACAAATATCCTAAGGGAGGTGGGAAGGCAAGACCACCAAATCCCTAATTTTAACAGAAGAGTGTAGATCACCAAAGTAAAGGCCCAGATATGGGACATAGAA
>NW_007079075.1:5479-6811 GCF_000164805.1 Carlito syrichta | reverse complement strand
AGTGGAGGTGAGAGGTTACCTGAGCCCATGGGTTTGAGACCAGACTGGGCAACATGGCGAGACCTCGTCTCTACAATAAATCTAAAAACTAGCCAGGTATCGTGGTGCATGCCTGTAGTTCCAGCTACTTGGGAGGTTGAAGTGGAGGGATCATGTGAACACAGGAGGTTGAAGCCATGGTAGCTGTGGGCAGGCTGCTGTACTCCAGCATGGGTGACACGGTGACACTCCAACTCAATAAATAAATAAATAAGAAAGAGACCTGAGTGGTTTAACTGGATAACCTGCTGGGTAAATTCTACAGAAATTATCCTATATGGCATTCCAATTCCATACCCTATTTAAGAATTTCTCCACTACCAATCTAAGCCCATATGTGAACTCAAAACAGAAAAAAAAATGCTTAGAAAAAAGGGGGTCTCTGGTTGATAAAAAAGAGCCCACAATTGCAAATACATTTGCTAGTGATCAGTGACATTTAGTGAAGTTGGATTTCATATCATATTTTACTTTATTTTTATAGAACTGAATCTTACAGAACGTTATTTTTGTTCTATAATCCCATTAGTCAAAAAATAAATTTATTTCATCCGGAATGTAGTTACACTATAGTCATAAAGAAAAATGGTAGTATTTACAAAGTATTAGCTTTGGGGTATATTTTATAAAAAACACAGCTCACTGTTCTTATCTCAGATTTATCCATTATATAAGTTCTGCTATGAGTTTTATTTATTTCAAGAGTCATCCTACCTTACTGTTTAAAATCAGCTTTCAGAGAACAAATATTTTCACAATTGATAAAACAATTCTACTTCACGTTTAAAACGTCAAGGTCTACATAAAGGATAAGGCACTTTAAATTCTACATAAACAAATAGTAGTTTAATAATAAATAGATAGCAAATCCATTTCAAAGGGAAGGTCTCAATAAAGCCCAATATATTCAGATTAGATTATCAGCACAGATATCGAAAGAGCTTACAGTGAGAAGTAGCTTCCCAAGAAATAATTTACCCCCGATCTTAAAGAGGAAACTCAGAACAACAGCAAACTTCCAACCGTTCTGTTCCCGAAAGACCGGCAGTCAACCACATTCAAAGTACTTCAGGTCATTAGTCTTCTCTGGCTGACGTTTACCGCATCTTCCTCTACTTTCCCTCACAGGGCTAGAGACAGAAACTTTAAAGATTCTCATTGTTCCCACCAGATCTCCATTCTTTTGAATGCTTTAAAAAAACACCTCAAAGGAGGATTTGACTCTTTGTTCACCACGGAAACACCTTCCCATTCATGTAAGGAATGTGCTTGTTTATAAATGATGATACATGA
>NW_007079075.1:2870-4714 GCF_000164805.1 Carlito syrichta | reverse complement strand
CAGTCCAAGGCCTGGCACTGAGATTAAAGAGTTTGATTCAACAATTCTTTTATGTCAAAGTCAATGTCAAAACACTTACACTTATACCCAGCTTCATCAGACAAGACAAAATTGGGGTTTCACTTAAAGAATCATCTGACACCCTCAGTAATGAAAGGAAACAGAGGAATCCTAATCAATTTTCCTTTTTTAAATGGAAAGCTAAACTCTTGCCCATTTTTGAACTACTGTTCTATTCAGAGAACTATTATTCATAAGTTAAGTATCCATTTCTAAGTTCTTATGAACATCATGCAGGAGACAGCCATGGAGTACCCAAGCGTTAAGCAAAAGTGCTGGCCTTGTGGTCTGCATCACTTCCCAGGGAATAAACCGGTTTTGCTCAGGCATCGTAGAAGCATTGCTGCAAATGCCACCAGCATTATTCAAAGCAGAATAAGCCACGTGATGCTCTCTGTCCACGTACTCTTGGCCTGTTATCCTTCCTTTCATCATTACTAATCTCTTAACTAGAACCTTTACAACTTTTTAAAGTCCAAGGTTTTACAGCAGCATTTTAAGGTAAGGAATTTTGAGAAAATAAGATTTAAAGACTCACCCTTTAATGAGAGTGAAAAAGAAAACCACAAGCTAGGTAAGTATTTAGCAAAAGAGCCAGGTGCAATGGTCTGTAATCCCAACACTTTGGGAGGCTGAGGAGGGAGGATTGCTTAAACCTAAGAGTTCAAGGCTGGAATGAGCTGTGATCATGCCACTGCATGCCAGCATGGGTGAAAGAGTGAGACTGTTTCAGGGGGTGTGTGTGGGGGAAACAGTATTTAACATCTGAAGAAAATGCTTAATCCAATCATAGTTAAGTCTTAGCTACAAAACAAATTATTTGCTCATCTTGCTAAAAGAGGAAAATTGTTTTTTCTCCAACAAATAGTGGCAACTATAGTAGATATAGCCTGAGTTGTTAGCTGAAGTTAATGTAGATAAACTCAACTGGCTTAAAACGAGTCATGCTTCAAACTCTTGATTTAATGTTTAAATCTCTAGTGAAATTTCAATGACTATTTTTTTTTCTTCTCCCAAGCAGTAATCATAGTAAAAAAAAAGCTACCAGATTGGTAGAACCAGTGGCTCTCTTGCTTTGGGTGTACTGACCAGGTTTTAGATTTATGTATCAGGAAAGCTACGCCCAAGACTTCCTGGGTTCAAGTTCCAGTTCCAGCTCACACAGCAACATGACACTGGGCAGGTTAATTACCCTTTACTTATCTGCAACAAAGGGATGATAACTGTACCTATTTCATAAAGTTTTTATGAGGATTAAATAAATAAAAACTTGATGAGGGTTCAGAATAATTAAGGATGCCGTGTGTGCTCAATAAATGTTCCTTGCATCATAGATATGATTAGTCTCTCAGAAGCAATAGTATTCCTGTGTTTGCATTTAAGTGAGTGTATTTTTTTTGAGTCGGAGTCTCACTCTATAGCCCAGACCGGAGTGCAGTGGCACGCTCCCGGCCACCGCAGCCTCAATCTGCTGGGCTCCAGCAATCCTTCCACCTCAGCCTTCTAAGTAGCCAGAACTACAGGCGCGTGTTACCACGCCCGGCTAATTTTGTATTTATTGTAGAGACAAGGTCTTGTCAAGTGCCCGGGTGGATCTCGAACCCACGGGCTCAGATAGTCCACTCACTTTGGCCTCCCAAAGTGCTGGGATGTCAGGCTGAGCCACCGAGCCCGGCCAAAGTTAATGTATTAAATGTACTTGACAAACTGAAGTCCAGGACATTACATTCCATTTATTATCATCGTGATTTATTTCTTAAGTAATATTCAAAGTTAAATAACAC
>NW_007079075.1:0-2303 GCF_000164805.1 Carlito syrichta | reverse complement strand
CAAACATTCTCTTTCTTGTAGCAGCATATTTTGCTTCTATGCTTTAGCAAACAATTCAAAATGTAGCACTGGTGCAAGACCAAGTATGCCTCTAGCTAGATTCACGTGGACATAGCCTTTGCAAAATGTTTTACTTTTTGCAAGTAAAATAGTATGGACATTACTTCTCAGTTATTTCCATATAATTGCACCAAAAAAAGCACTCTAAAGACTCCAATGAGCCTAAAAAAATGATTACCTTAACAAAAAGAAAAGCAAATATCAATATTTACTAAGCCTCTGCTATATTTGGAGTACAATCACATAAACAATCACAGCACAACTTCAAAACGATATTCTGTTATCAATTGCCAATGAACAGATGGCCACAGGAAGACAAGGAGAATGTACCTGACGTGCCCAAGATTATATGCCTCCAACAGTGTAAATGTATGTGGAACCAGGTCACTTGTCCGGGTCCTGTGCTCAGTGCCTACATGACCGCTGCCTCCCACAGAGAGGGGGATGACTAAAAAGCATGCCTCAAATGATCACCATTTCACTCGATCCCTGTGAGAAACCATTAAAAGCTATGATCATGTTCATTCTCTAGGTGGGGAACTGGAGCTCACAGAGATTGATCCCCAGTGAAAACCAGGGAGTTACAGTACTGCCATCATCAGTGGGGCAGGAGGGCAACAGAATGCAGCAGGACAAAAAGCACACAAAGTTTAAAAACGTAAAGTGCAGAGAGGGGTTAAAAACGGTTAAAATTATTTCTTTAAAGATCAACCTGCAGGCTCCAAATCTGATAGACATGAGGCTTGAGAAAACTAAACAGCCTCTACTAGTTAGCAGCAAAGTATGCTGCTAAAAGGAAGAGAATGTTTGAACAAAGATGGATAAAGGTGCTTTCCTGGAAATGCAAGATAGTAACCAATTCACAACCTTACCCCAAATCCTCTCTTTGTGAGGTCA
Source organism: Carlito syrichta (assembly GCF_000164805.1). NCBI lineage: Eukaryota > Metazoa > Chordata > Mammalia > Primates > Tarsiidae > Carlito > Carlito syrichta. The sequence continues at coordinate 1,346 of NW_007079075.1, read as the reverse complement.
TCAGTTTACAACCCCTGCTTGTTAAGCACATCCTGGAGACAGTTTGTTCTTTGAAAATCTGGTTTTGCTAAGTACAACCTTGCAAATTCCAAAGAAAAAAGTATAGCCATACAACCTGCCCCCCACCCCCTTACGAAAGCTAACATATAAAACCTCTCTCCTCTTTCTCTGGGTTGCTCAGCCTTGGAGCATTAGCCCACTGAGTAGCACTGGTGCTAATAAAACACTACTTCTGAAGATAGTCTCGGTGTCATGGCCTCTCTGTTTTCTTGCAACATTTCACTCAGTTTTTCAGGACAACCTCCCAAATAACATTCATCCCCCGGTAACAGCACTGCCCTTCACCATTTTGGAGGATTACAATGGACAGGGTCTTTGTTTTTTTAAGTGGAAGATTGGAAAGAGAAAAACTGCTTTATTTGCATATTTTTCCTGCTAAAAGGCACGACAAGGCTTTTCCTCCAAGAATATTAAGCTTCAGAGAAATGACGTTATAAATTACACCTTGAAATTCTGAAAAGTTAAATTAATAAAATGAAAACAGTTCAATCAGGGAAACATCAAAGATCACGTACAAGCTGTCATTAAAAACAGTTGGTCCAGCTCAGTGAAATCAGCTTGTAATCCCAGCACTTTGAGGAGGTCGAGGTGGGTGGAATGCTTGAGCCCGCAGGTTCGAGTCCAGAATGGGCAACTTGGTGAGACCTCAACTGTACAATAAATCAAAAATTAGCCAGCTGTGGTAGCGTGCACCTGTAGTTCCAGCTACTGGAAGGCTGAGGCAGAAGGATCATTGGAGCCCAGCAGGTCAACGTTGGAGTAGCGGTGATCATGCCACTGCACTCCAGTCTGGGCGACAGAGTGAGACTTTGACTCAAAAAAAAAAAAAACCTCAAAAAACAAAAAGCAGTTGCCTGGAATTTATTATACAGACAGAAAGTAGATTAGTGGTTGCCTAGGACAAGAGGAAGTGGGCACAGGATTTCTCTTTGGCATGATGAAAATGTTATAAAATCGATTGCGGTAATGGTTGCACAACTCTGTGAACATACTAAAAATCACTGAATTGTGTATTTTAAATGAGTGAATTGGCCGGGTTCGGTGGCTCAGCCTGTAATCCCAGCACTTTGGGAGGCTGAGGCCAGTGGATTGTCTGAGCCTACGGGCTCGAGACCCACCTGGGCAACTTGACGAGACCTTGTCTCTACAAAATCAAAACCCAGCAGGGCGTGGTAGCACACACCTGTAGTTCTGGCTGCTTGGAAGGCTGAGGCGGAAGGATCGCCAGGGCCCAGCAGGTCAAGGCTGCAGTGGCTGGCAGCGGCCACTGCACTCCAGTCTGGGCG
>NW_007079074.1:0-777 GCF_000164805.1 Carlito syrichta | reverse complement strand
GTAAAGCTGGAATATATATACCCCTCCTCTATGTCTCATTAGAGCCAGGCTCTATTGCCAGTTGTGCCTCCTGTTTTCCTCCTCTGGGAATTTGAACATAATGTCTTCCTCTTCAGTGTATGTGGGTAATTTGAATGATTAACCTAATCTGCAGGAAGGCTGTACATGGAATAAAGTTAAGCACATTTGTACTGAACAACCAGATCTGTCAGTCCACCTAAAGGTGTTTTGGTGGATTCATACCCTTAACAGAAGCTGAAGGCTCAGGAATAATCATTGGCTTTTATTACTATCTCAAATGAATGTCTATTTTTTGCATTTGGCAGGGGCCTCTGAGAGTTTTTGTTAGAGATAATATGTATGGAGTGTGTTGTGTTTTTTGTTTGTTTGTTTGTTTTTGTTATTTATTTATTTATTTATTTATTTGAGTTGGAGTCTCACTCTGTTGCCCAGACTGGAGTGCAGTGGCTGCTCCTGGCCACCGCAGCCTCAACCTGCTGAGCTCCAGCAATCCTTCCACCTTAGCCTTCAGAATAGCTGCAATTACAGGCGCGCGCTACCACACCCGGCTGATTTTTGATTTATTGTAGAGATGAGGTCTCGCCAAGTTCCCCAGGTGGGTTTCGAACCCACGGGCTCAGGCAATCCACTCACCTCAGCCTCCCAAGGCACAGGATTACAGGCTGAGCCACCAAGCCCGGCTTGGAATGTGTTTTGAAACTCAATACAAAACACTTCCAGGGCTTTGTTTTCCTGGTGGTGGTGGAGGTAGCCCCG
>NW_007079073.1:0-951 GCF_000164805.1 Carlito syrichta | reverse complement strand
CCTTTATATTCAAAGATAAAAACTAAATAATCTAATTACTAAAAACATTAAGACCTTAGTTTTTTCTTATGATCTAGAACTTGGGTTTCAATATATTTATACATTATATTTTAATATTTTATATTTTAGCCTGTAATAATGCCTACTATATCTTCTTAGTCACTCTTCTTTTATAAACAAAATTAAAAATAAGGTATTTTCAATTACATTGTATCCATCTGTTTACTCATTTGTCTTCTCCATAAGCTTACAAGCTTATCAAGAAGGACCCTGTTGTATTATTTGTATATCCCCATGAGCAAGTAAAATGGTAAACACAGAATTATGTTTGATTGACTATGGTTTAATAAAAAAATTAAAAGATCTTGTATAATTTAAGCATTGTATATTATTATAAAGGCTAAAAAATTAAAAGATCATGTATAATTTATGCATTGTATATTATTAGAAAGGCTAGCTATTTAGCTCACTACAGGAACAGAAAAAATTCAATAGTTATTATATTTCAAAAATATATTCTGGAAGGGTGAGGCAGGATTGCTTGAGCCCAGCAGGTGGAGACTGTGGTGGCCGTGAGTGTGCAACCGCCCTCCAGCCTGGGCAACAGAGGGAGACTCCAACATAATATACATATGGTTCAGCCTGTAATCCCATGCATTTGGGAGGCTGAGGTGAGTGGATTGCCTGAGCCCACGGGTTCGAGACCCACCTGGGCAACTTGGCGAGACCTCATCTCTACAATAAATCAAAAATTAGCTGGATATGGTAGCGCACGCCTGTAGTTCCAGCTGCTTGGAAGGCTGAGGTGGAAGGATCACCGGATCCCAGCAGGTTGAGGTTGCGGTAACCGAGATCGGCCACTGCACTCCAGTCTGGGCGACAGAGTGAGACTCCAACTCAAAAAAAAAAGAAATAGGTCTTTTAATTAGAAACAAAACAGTATATGGGGGT
>NW_007079072.1:0-725 GCF_000164805.1 Carlito syrichta | reverse complement strand
TGGGCTCCGGCGATCCTTCCGCCTCAGCATTCCAAGTAGCCGGAATTACAGGTATGCACTACCACGCCCGGCTGATTTTTTGATTTATTGCAGAGATTAGGTCTCGCTGCCCAGGCGGGTCTCGAACCCGCGGGCTCAGGCAATCCACTCACCTCAGCCTCCCAAAGGCGCGGGATTACAGGCTGAGCCACCGAGCCCAGCTCTCTCTGTGGCTTCTTTACAGCATAAAGCACACCAACTCCCAAGGGAAAAATACATCACCTTTTATGTCTGGGGAAGTCACACACTTCTACCACCTTCACTGACAAGTCATAAGCCCACCCAAATTCAAGGGTAGGGGATTAGACTATACCTGTAGATGGGATGGGGTGATGACAAGTATAGGAGATACTGTTGTAGCCATTTTTAAAAAAATATAATCTTCCACAGTGGGCCTGGCACATGGTAAAGTATTTAATACATGTTAAATAAATGAAACAAAATGAGATTCACAATTATTTATTTTATCCCATTAGGGAATATTAGGCAAATATGTATAAAATAATATATATGAAGCTGGGCTCGGTGGCTCAGCCTGTAATCCCCCGCCTTGGGAGGCTGAGATGAGCGAATTGCCTGAGCCTGTGGGTTCGAGACCCGCCTGGGCAACTAGGGGAGACCTCATCTCTATAACAAATCAAAAAATTAGCCGAGTGTGGTAGTGCATGCCTGTAGTAACAGCTACT
>NW_007079071.1:0-822 GCF_000164805.1 Carlito syrichta | reverse complement strand
TTATTTATGTCTAGCCTGTGCTAGCTACCTGCCTTTATTTATTTTTTAGAAATTTTTTGATCCCATAATCATTTGAGGTGCTGAGGGGTGAAGGTCCATCTTTTGTATTTTTTCAGAACTGATAATGGGTGCAGTCCTGTCTAGCCAGAGATTGAAAGTCTCTCCCTGTTGACTTGAGGCATCTAGATTTGTTTGCTGCCACAGACTGGAATTTTTACTTGACCGTTATGTGGGCATGAAATTCCTGGATTTTAGCTCAATAAAAGGGATAAAGTCAGGCATACATTTTGACAATATTAGGCAGTGGCTGATTATCTTTGTACAAAAACTACAAGGTCTGAAGTTATTAGTATAACGTAATTGATAAACTTTAATTTCTGCGGCTTTATTGCAAGCACCAGCTTTTGCAATTTTGGACTATAATGGTAGCCTGACAGATTGTTTTAGACTATAATTTGAACTAGGCACTTAAGTAAATTTTATATGAAATTTGAAAAGAAATCCAAAAATGTTTGGTGACTTGCATTCAGAAAAGACTTTATTATGTCCAGATTGTTTATAGAATTTTTTTGTATATATGTATTTTTTTAATAAACTTTTCTCATATCATTTTTTGCACACATACTATTTTATTTTTGCTTTTTACCCCCTTTTAAAAATTTTCATAACTATCTATTTTATTAAAGAACAGAAATGTACCATATAAGATTTTTTCTTAGATACAAATATTTAAAAATTTTTTTTTGGTTTTTTTAGACCTTATTTGTATATCAACAACCTTTTAATATTTTTGGTGTGCTTTTATTTATTTATAGATAATGT
>NW_007079070.1:0-692 GCF_000164805.1 Carlito syrichta | reverse complement strand
CTTTGATTTCTTTGAGCAGTGTTTTGTAGTTTTCCTTGTAAAGGTCTTTCATGTCTCTGGTTAGGAAGATACCAAGGTATTTCATTTTTTTTTTTTTGTGGCTATTGTGAATGGAATTGTGTTTTTTATTTGGGTTTCTGTTTGTTTATTATTGGTGTAGAGAAATGCGATTGTCTTTTGTACATTTATTTTGTATCCTGAGACTTTGCCAAAGGCCTTTATCAGTGTAAGGAGGTTTTTGACAGATTCTCTTGGGTTTTCAAGGTACACAATCATATCATCTGCAAAGAAAAATAACTTGACTTCCTCTTTTCCTATTTGGATACCCCTGATTGCCTTCTCTTCTCTGATTGCTCAAGCCAGGACTTCCAATACTATGTTGAACAGGAGGGGTGAGAGTGGGCATCCTTGTCTTGTTCCAGTTTTCAGGGGAAATGGTTCTAATTTTTGTCCATTTAGGAGTATGCTTGCTGTGGGTTTCTTGTAGATGGCTTTTACTATTTTGAGGTATGTTCCCCGTATGCCTAGATGTTCAAGGGTTTTTATCAAGAAGGGGTGCTGGATTTTATCAAAAGCTTTTTCTGCATCTAATGATATAATCATGTGGTTTTTGTTTTGACATCTGTTGATGTATTTAATAACATTTATGGTTTTACTAATGTTGAACCAGCCTTGCATCCCAGGAATGAAGC
>NW_007079069.1:0-584 GCF_000164805.1 Carlito syrichta | reverse complement strand
TGAAAAATTTTACCATGATCAGATAAAAGAGAAGGAGACAACTCAGGCCTGGTTTAAAGATGGTCCTGATCATAGGCTCTGCTGAAAGCGCTACGGCCCTTTCTGGATATCCCCGAAGGACAATGATGAAGAACAATTTTCCAGTGGGAAGAGCTTTGAGCTCTGATTTCTCATATCATTTATAAGGAGAAATGGCCAGACATGAAGTTATCTATCGATTCATGGTCAGTGACTTATGGTTTGGCTGGATGACCAGGGACATAGAAAATTCATAATAAGAATATTGGTGGCAAGACAATCTGTAAAAGAGGTATGAGGATAGATCTCTCTGAATGAACAAAAAGTGAGACTGCACTCCAGTGTGGGCAATAGAATGAGCATCCAATTTAAAAAAAAGAAAAAAAGAAAAAGAAATGACAATAATATTTCACTGGAATTAAAATGTAAATATTGAAAAGTCACAGAACACAAAGTTAATATACAAAATTAAAATGTTTCCTATATACTATCAGTGAAAAATTGAAATTTTTAAAAACCAGTACCATTTACCAAAAAGATTTCAAAAAGTTTTAAATAAAGTGACC
>NW_007079068.1:0-780 GCF_000164805.1 Carlito syrichta | reverse complement strand
TGGTACATGAATATATGATAGATTTATAAATTTATGGGGCACATGTGATGTTGGATACATGCATACAAGGATTAATCATCAAATCAGTGCAATTGGAATGTGTATCACCTCAAGTATTTATTATTTCTTTATGCAAAGAGTATTCTCATTCCACTCTTTTCGATATTTTAAAATAGAGAATGTTGTTTTTTATAGCCAGCCTTTTCTCAATCGAATACTAGGTCTTATTCATTCTAACTATATTTTTGTACTCATTTGCAGACTATTGATTAGACTTTTTTTCTCACATGAGCTAAACCTGCGGGACAGACAAGGATCATATTTCCTTGTTTGTGTTTTATGATTAAAGAGTAGCGATTTTGGTAATAGACACAGCCAAAAATCCCATAGATTAATTTTCAAGTACAAAGTTCTTGTATTCATGTGTCATTATCAGCTTCTATTAATGACGGTATTTTCTTTCCTAGATTTCACCATAAATGGAAGAAAGGAAACGTTTTGGGGATCAAGTCTGAAAGAACAACATGGTTGGTTCATTGCCTCTTCCTATTTAGAAAACACCTCCAAATAGGAATACACATGTGTACGTATGCTACATGCTTATGTATGTAGAGTCACATGCCCTCAAGATAAAGAATAGTGTAGTATATACATATGATCTTGTCTAAGAGATCAATACTTTTGAGATACAGTCTAAATTCATACATGATCCTTAAAAAATATTTCTTGCTGGGCTCGGTAGCTCAGCCTGTGATCCCAGCGCTTTGGGAGGCCGAGGGG
>NW_007079067.1:0-875 GCF_000164805.1 Carlito syrichta | reverse complement strand
ATTTTCTCTGTCCAAATAGGTGGTATGGTTTCTGTCTCCTGAATAGATCCTTACTGATACAAGGGATTAAGACTTGAGAAGTCAAAGGAGGAAGTGATTATCCTGACAATGAGGATAGAGTACAATGACTTGAACCAGTCTTTGAAAGTTGACTTGGATTTTGATAGATAGAGAATGTGAGTAAAATATGAGTTTCAGGAGACACTGAGTATGGTGACCAGGCTGCAGTGCAGGATTTATCAAGGAGTGCCCTCAAGGGACACAGAGGCCTAACCAGTGTGGATTTTGGTGGCATAGCAATGAACCCAGGCTTTTTCTCTGGGCAATGAAGAACTATCAAATGTGTCTGAGGAGGAGCAGAACAGGATTGAATGTGTCAGAGGAGTATCAAGAAACTGCCTGAGGTCATAGCCATAGGATTGGAATAAGACTCACAAAGATGATTCTGCATTTCTGCTGAAGCTCATGCTATGGAGCAAGTAAAGACCAAGTCTGGACTAAGACTCAGACCTTGACCTTGGCCTGCTCTACCTTTCACATGCAGAGGAATGTCTCTGTCTCCTGGCACCAGGTCCTTCTGTGGGTGGAGGCAGATGGTTAAGCTCTCGGATGTTCCTTGGAAGCTCAGAAGTCACATCTGGCAACCATATCTCTTGTCCCTTAATCAGAGCTGCTGCCATTTCCTCACTTTACACATTTCATTTCCAGATAAGGTGATGTTTGAACAAAGGATTTTTTGACTACATATACATTTGAAAAATCACTGAGATACGTGATTGTCAGAGTTCTGACACTAGTATCCTCAGTTGATTTCATGACACGCAAACTTCCAATCTGAAGCACAGCAAATTAACACATATCCTTCCAGGACCAGA
>NW_007079066.1:0-993 GCF_000164805.1 Carlito syrichta | reverse complement strand
CAGCGCACGCTACCACGCCTGGCTAATTTTTTGATTTATTGTAGAGATGAGGTCTCGCCAAGTTTCCCGGGCGGGTCTCGAATTCGCAGGCTCGGGCAATCCACTCACCTCAGCCTCCCAAAGCGCTAGGATTACAGGCTGAGCCATCGAGCCCATCTCTTTTTATTTTCTGAGTCATGGCCTTACTCTATCACCCAGGCTGGAGTGCAGTGGCACCATCACGGCTCATTGCAGTCTTGGTCTCCTAGGCACAGGTGATCCTTCTGCCTCAGCTTTATAAGTAGCTGGGACTGTAGGCGTGTATTGTCATATACGGCTAATTCCTTTTTCTTTTTTTTTTTTTTTTTTGAGTTGGAGTCTCACTCTGTTGCCCAGACCTGGAGTGCAGTGGCCGCTCCCGGCCACCGCAGCCTCGGCCTGCTGGGCTCCGGGGATCCTTCCGCCTCAGCCTTCCGAGTAGCCGGAATTACAGGCGGGCGCTACCACGCCCGGCTAATTTTTTTATTTATTGTAGAGATGAGGTCTCACTGCCCAGGCGGGTCTCGAACCCGCGGGCTCAGCCAATCCGCTCACCTCAGCCTCCCAAAGGCGCGGGATTACAGGCTGAGCCACCGAGCCCGGCTCATTATCTTTTTTTAAGTTTAGTATGAAGGCTGGTGTTCCCGTGTTGGATGCATATATGTTTAGAGCGAATATTTCTTGTTGATGGGTTGACTGTTTTGTCGTGTGGTGTCCCTCTGCATCTTTTTTTTTTTTTTTTTTTTTTGAGTTGGAGTCTCACTCTGTCGCCCAGGCTGGAGTGCAATGGCATGCTCGTGAGACAGGAGATAGCTGGAGAAAGCTAGCAGACAAACAGGAAGGTCCTCTGGTAACAATGAAGTGAACTTCTGCTGGGTAGCCGGGCGTGGTAGCGCACGCCTGTAGTTCCAGCTACTCGGAGGGCTGAGGCGGAAGGATGGCCGGAGCCCAGCAGGTCGAGGCTGCGGTGGCTGG
>NW_007079065.1:0-657 GCF_000164805.1 Carlito syrichta | reverse complement strand
CACGACTGCCTCAAGTAGAACAAACCATCAGGGTTATGTATGCACAGTGCATGGAGGTGGGCAGAGACAAAGTGTCTGCCCTTGTACTACAAGCAGCTGGTGTTGCACCTGCGGCACTTCCTCAAGCTCATCCTTCACTTCCTGGGCATCGCCTGGAGTGATACTGTTTTGCACCACGAGGACCACATTGGCAAGCTTGGTGATGTTTCTCTGTCCAAGACAGGTCATCAAGTCTGGTCATCAAGACTGTGAACTTGGAAGCACTCTCCAAGTGGACTGGCCACATCCCTAGGGATGTGGTGGGGGACGTGACCCAGATCAACCCCATGCTGGCTTGACGTAGCTATGAGCCCTATGCAAACTCACCTAAGGCAACCCTGACCCCATTGTCATCAATAACATACACTGGGTCTTGAAAGGTTACTATAAAACACCAATTTGAATGGATATTTTTAGGTGAACCAGAACAGCATCTCCTTCCACTTAGAAAACTCATGATTTCCAGATCTCTGCAAATGGCTTTGTTACCAAGAAGAGGAGAAACTTCATTCAAGTGGAAATTGAACCTATAATTCAAGCATACTGCCTGCTATTAATTGCCAAAACAGGACTGCTAATGAGGAACCTATTTGTATATGTTTGCAAAAGCTGAATCAT
>NW_007079064.1:0-790 GCF_000164805.1 Carlito syrichta | reverse complement strand
GTCAATGTGTAGGGCTGAGTCAGTGGAGAAACTCGACCTAGAGATTTTAATTTTAATATTTGCACAAAATGGTGATTGAGGTGATGGTGGATGGCATTGCCTAAGAAAAGATTTTAAAAGAACTAGATGGTCAACATCTCAAAAGTTGCTGTATGATAAGATGATGTCAACCAAACATCTATGAGAATACGTATTGATATGGATGCCACCTTTGGTGTCAGTGTTTGGTAGAGCAAATACACTGAACAGCCAGTGGAGAGTGGGGGAGTTGATTCTTCACAGTGATGGCTCAAGAATCAGAAGCATCAGGTCTGAACAGAACTTTGAGAAACTTGACAGAGAAGAGAAGGTGAGGGAGGGAAGTAGTTGGAGGGAGAATAAGATTTGTGAAGGGGTAAGATAAGCATTGTTACTTGAAATGCTTTAGTGCAAATGAACAGCTTTTAATGACCATAATAAAAATTGAGCTTTGAGAATAAATAGACTGTGCAAAAGAACCAATGTTCATTAAATCATTTTTTGTGCTACTCCTTAATTGGTAATTGGTTTTCAACCATGACATATTTGTTCATTAATTGGTATGCTTCCTATTTAATCATACTGTAATGATTCTCTTAGGGGAACATGGCTGAAAAAGACCCAAAGAGAGACCTAAATTCCCGTCCATAATTTTCCCATTACTAAGACAGAACAATTACAAGAAGGGTTTTCCTATAGGTACTCAATTCCATTTTTTTTTTTTTGAGTTGGAGTTTCACTCGGTCGCCCAGACTGGAGTGCAGTGGCCGCT
>NW_007079063.1:0-699 GCF_000164805.1 Carlito syrichta | reverse complement strand
TGGCCTTTCTCCCCACTTGAATGTGTTTGTGTTAGGATGTGATTTTGGGGAGTTGCAAGCAGCCACCTTGAAACCAGAAGACAACACCAACAAGCTAAGGATCACAGAGAAGGAGCATAGAATAGGTCTGAGCAGTGGTGACACTCTGGAGCCCCTGCACCAAACTCTGATCTGCACAAATTTAGGCTTTGTGTATGGGACAATGGAGTCACTTTTCTGCTTAGGTCATGATTAGTCATTTGATTGCTTGAAACTGAATGAGTCCAAATGGATACAATCACACGTTTCACTGAAGCAGCTGGAGGCTCGCTTGACAAGTAAGTTGCTGACAAACTGCTAGAGCCCGGTACACAGAGATCATTTGCAGAGTCTAAGTGCAGGGACAAGTCCTTTCACACTGCCTTAGTGCCAGTCTCTGTGCTTGGTCCTGGGTCATGGGGATGCAGCTGGCCTCAGGGTTAGTTGGCAACACCACAAGAAAGCTTTCACTTCTGTAGTTGGAAAAGTGGTTGGTCAAAGGTTCAAGACTATGGTCTTCATGCCACATGTGGGCAGAGCCGCCCCAAGAAGCGTCCAATGCAGAGAAGGAAGAGGGGAACATAGGAGGAGAGAAGTGTCTGTTAGGAGCCCAGGACCCACTTGTGCTTGCAACATGTACAGGGAGGCAGGTTGTCTCATCTTGGGTCTTCCTGGCCATAT
>NW_007079062.1:0-588 GCF_000164805.1 Carlito syrichta | reverse complement strand
AAAAAAAAAAAGAAACAACTTTTTTGTTTTTGTTTTCATTAATAGATGTTTAAAGGTTTTGCTATACAGCTGTATACATTTTTAATACATGTCCATTTCATTTAACCACCACCATATTAAGAATACAGACCAATTCTATCACCCCCACAAAGCTTCCTTGGGCTACCCCCGTCCCAATCTCTGGTAACCTCTGACCTATTCTCTGTTGCTCTAGTTTTGTTTTTTCCATAATGTCATATGAATAGAATCATACTATATGTGGTTTTAAAAAATAATAATGACTTTATTGAGATGTAACTCATGTACCATATAATTCACTCATTTATTTTTATTTTATTTTTTATTTATTTTTTGAGTTGGAGTCTCACTCTGTCGCCCAGACTGGAGTGCAGTGGCCGCTGCCAGCCACTGCAGCCTCGACCTCTGGGCCCCAGCGATCCTTCCGCCTCAGGCTTCCAAGCAGCCAGAACTACAGGCGTGTACTACCACGCCCTGCTGGTTTTTGATTTTGTAGAGACAAGGTCTCGCCAAGTTGCCCAGGTGGGTCTCGAGCCCGTAGGCTCAGACAATCCACTGGCCTCAGCCTCG
>NW_007079061.1:0-1379 GCF_000164805.1 Carlito syrichta | reverse complement strand
AAGTCTGCGATGCACTCTAACCCGGGCAATATAGCAAGACTCTGTATCTTCAAAACAAAACACAAAAAACCCAAAGTAGGTTAGGCTAATTCATCATTTTTTATACTTGAAATTTATTTATTCTATGTCTGCATATTTAAAGCTTATTCCTGCTGACACACACCTTCTTGATGCTTCACCCCTCTCCTTCCATAATAAAAGGCGCTGGGCAGCCCCCTTCAGGGAGCCAGCTCTCAAATCTTCCTCCCGTGTTTTCTCCTTTGAACAAATTCCCAGTAAAACCTTGTCTGAGGATCTGTTTGGTCTCATGTCAATGTATAATACATGAGAGTCGAAGAATCTGTGGTCACCAACACTTTTCTTTTTGAGTTGGAGTCTCACTCTGTCACCCAGACTGGAGTGCAGCGGCCGCTCCCGGCCACCGCAGCCTCTAACTGCTGGGCTCTGGCAACCCTTCCGCCTCAGCCTTCCAAGTAGTTGGAGTTACAGGCATGCACTACCACACCTGGCTGATTTTTGGATGTATCGTAGAGATGAGGTCTTCTGCCTAGGCGGGTCTCGAACCCGCAGGCTCAGGCGCTCACAAACTTATTATTATAATGAAGCAAGTGTCGCGATCGGGCACTTTTCTTCAATGAATTCTACTCTGGGAATAAGTGTGCCTGTTGCAGCTGATTCAAATCTTTTCATTTGCTCTTCTTCTGCCCCTCATGAGGCTGACATTTGCGAGTACAGAGGCAAGCAAGCTTCTCTGTGAAATGACTCACTGCTATTGAACTCTGATCACCCTTTTATATTTATAAAGTTTTGCGAGTCACATTTCAAATGGGAAAAATATCAAGAATGGAATTTAATTGTTAATTTATTCGGGGTGGTTGCAGGCAATGGCTCCCCAGTCATGAAAGGTGTGTGAACCTGGGTGCTCCTCAAAGCTGGGCTAAGTCAGTCTCAGCTAATCAAAAAGGACTCTTTGGGGAATCATTTCTTCACTGCTCCCCGTACCTTACATGTCTTTTATCTTTGCATGCATTTAATTAAAGTGTCTCCAACTCCACTCCCTGCACAAACGTCTAAAATTTTTCATCAGACAGCTTACACATTCGTATTCAGTACTATCTGAAGAAGGCAATATGATGTACTGCCAGCCTTCACAAAACTGGTCGTCACTTTCTATCTGTGTCTCTGAACAAGTAAGCGGTCTTTTATTTTTTATTTTTATTTTTATAGGAGTCTCACTCTGTTACCCAGGGCGGATGAGGTATAGTGGCACACTCATGGCCACCACCTCCTCAACATGCTGTGCTCAGGCCATCCTTGTATCTAAGCCTTCCAGGTAGCTGGAACCACAGGCATGCGCCACCATACCCACCTAATTTTTA
>NW_007079060.1:0-810 GCF_000164805.1 Carlito syrichta | reverse complement strand
AAGTTTTGCCCACTGCGCTGGAAGATGGGACGGGAGTGCGGAGAGGACTAGGGACTGCAGAGGAAAGGTGGGATCTTCTGGGCATCCCCTGTGCTGAGGCCACACCAACCCACCCCTGCCCTTGCGGCTACTCTTTAACCTCCAGTGGACGAGGCCTCTTGCTTCTGACTTCTGTTCCATTTATTAACGAAACAGAAGGAAAGTCGTCAGAGCATCTACCCTGCAGGAGGCCAGTTTTCATGTGAACATTCTGTGGTTGGGTGGCTAAATTTGCATCTTATGGAGATTTTCTCGGTGAGACTTCTTAGAAAGGTCAAGAGAAAAAGCATGCTGGAGGGAGGCAGGAGAAGGACCTGGGCCAGCCAGGAGAGGTCAAGAGGCTGAGAGTTGCCCAGGAAGTGCTGGGAAGGAGATGGGACGGGGAGTGAAAGGGTGACTGCCTATCAGCGCCTGTGGGGCAGGGGAGAGGTTGGTCAGTGTGTGTACTAGTTTGCGATTAGAGGAGCGTGAATTCAGGTGTGCTATGGCACTGTATGGTGACCCTGGCAAATAACGATGTCCTGAATATTCCAAGATAGCCAGGAGAGAAGTTTTTAAATGTTATCACCACAAAGAATAGTGAATGTTCAAAGTGGTGGATATGGACTCATCTTGATTTGGTCATTGTATTATGGTCTGAGTAATGCTCAACTGCTCCCCTTGATACCAATAAATCAAGAGGGCAGGGACCTGGTGGAAAGAAGTGCATGTATGACTTCGAATCCAGGGAGCACAGCCAGACTCGAGGTCTTTCTAAAATGGTTCTGTTCT
>NW_007079059.1:0-765 GCF_000164805.1 Carlito syrichta | reverse complement strand
TCCAGGCAGTCAGGGACACTGTCATTTAAATAAATTAGAAATTCTGTGATGAGATATGGGACAAAGAACTCACTCTATGACCTTTCAAATTTTAATGGTTCACCTTCCAATTTGCTGACTTTCCTCATGCCATCTCTTGTTCCAACCAGCAGGAGTCATACAAGTGCATTCCTGAGTATTTAAAATGTCATCATATAGGCAACTTCATCTTATATTTTGTAGGAGAGAACAGTATCAAAGGATGCTGCAGAGCTAGTCTCTGGGGTCCCTAAGTGTTCAAGGTCTTTAAGTAGATGTTAAGATATTATGTTTTCATTTTGATAAAATTGTGTAAGTCTGTTAGGGACAAGGTACTTATGAAGGATGGCCACAGCATTTCCATGTCTGTGGTGCATTTTGGTTTATGATCACTACATTGCCAAGATGTACACTTATGATTATTGTGGGCTAATGGCAAGAAGTAGAGACCACTGACATGGAAATACTAATAATTCCTTCATGCCAAGTAAATGCTGGAGAACTTCACAATTTGTACAAATAGGAGTTTTACAAAAGTTCTTTTTTAACTTTAAAACTTTTTTTATTTTAAAATTTTGGGGTACATTTCAGGGTTAGGTATACAAATATTCACTGTGCAGGTACCCTTGTTGATGAGGTGTGCCCCCCTTCTCCAGGCAGATTTCTATTCAAGAAGAGTGGTGGATAGTTGGTCCTTACCATGACATCAGATAACATAGGCTATGTCAGATATACAAGGTAATCTGG
>NW_007079058.1:0-1447 GCF_000164805.1 Carlito syrichta | reverse complement strand
TACAAAGTGCACAACTCCATGGTGCCACACTGAGCGACATGACCGGTTCGCTGTCATCTTTGGGAAAGCATGATTTGTTCACCTACTGAATTCTAAAGTGTTTTTTGATTTGACCTGTCCGTCTCCTATCCAAAGCCATTGCTCTTCCGTTGGCATTTACTAGGAAGAGCTGACAGGCTTGGCTTGCTGGCTGTGAGTGTGCATCAGCTTGGGAAATGCTGTGTCAAATGTTGACTGCATTGTGATGTATTTTCCAGTAGTTTGATTCTTGTGTGCTGTACGGTGTAATACACGATTCTCAAGGTACGGCTTGAATGAGCATAGCCGAGCATGTTATGTCGATACTTCACATGTAGGAATGAGCATGTCAATGGTGTCAGACTGAGTGAAATGAGTGCTACACACTCACTTGTAGAAAAGCAGTGCTTGCCTTCTGTTTGGGCCCTGAAACGTTTTACCCTTGGCGTTTCTCTAGGCTAGGAAATGCAGTCACTCTCGCGTTGGCCTTGCTGAATAAGCGTAGACGGCCTCTGTGAGGCTTGTTGTGCATGTGCATCTTCCCGGGGAAGGAGCTTTTCAAAATGTGCAGCGCTCTTTAGGGGCTATCTATGTTATTCTCACTTGGTGCATGCTGCAACACATGAGTCTGAGTCTCGCGGTTTTCTTCTCATTTGGACTTCGGCTGTGCAGAGCGCCTCTGTTTGAACTAAGAGTTCTCTCATGGGACACGCTTTGCCCATGTGCAGCTCTACGCTGCCACCCAGGGGGCGATGGGAACCCCACAGTGGAGCAAGAAGGCATTACTTGGTGAATTCCCTGGGTGCATTCTGAAATGTTTCTCCCTTTCAAATTTTTGTGTGGGAGGATACACAATTGCTCTGCCAAACGCATTGACGGAAAAGAGCTGACTGCCTTGGTGGTGCTTGTTTTGAATGTCCGTCTCCCTTGGAAAGTGCTGTGTGAGAAGTGTGCTGCACTGTGAGGT
Source organism: Carlito syrichta (assembly GCF_000164805.1). Classification (NCBI taxonomy): domain Eukaryota; kingdom Metazoa; phylum Chordata; class Mammalia; order Primates; family Tarsiidae; genus Carlito; species Carlito syrichta. The sequence goes on along the minus strand of NW_007079058.1, from coordinate 462 downwards.
TCTGGCACTGAGTGTGCGTGCTGTCATTCCTCCTTCCCACTTGTTCCCTTTCGTGTATCTTACGCTCTACAGGGTGACTGCTTTGGCGTGCGGCTTGTCAACCTCTCCCATGCGGGAATGCTCATCTCCCCTGTGCCACAATGAGGGATCTGAGACATTCACAGTTACTTGTGGGAAGGCATTATGTGTGACCCGGGGGAATTCTGAATTGCTCTTTCTTGACACCTTCTCCTGTCAGGGAAAGCAATGAGACTGTGGATTGCTGGTGGGAGTGGCCTTTCTTAGGCCTGGGGTGCACGGGCACCTTCCTGGCTTAAGTCTGTGCCCAATGTGTGCTGCAGTGTCACCTCTTTGCTGTGACTATTATTCTTCATTGCCGCCTGCTGTAATACCTCATTCTCACTCTTTCCCCTTGATTTGTGTTCCTTTCCATAGAGGGCCTTTGCGTACGAGCGTGGAAAC
>NW_007079057.1:0-754 GCF_000164805.1 Carlito syrichta | reverse complement strand
TTTATAAATCGTATAGTGATTATTATATTTGAATAATGTAGCAAAAGGAAACAAAACAGCAAGCATAGATTTACGCAGCTATGAGTGTATATGTATATATTTCATCCTAACAAGTCTACTCTAAAAATCAAATAGTAGCTGTCACACTCTTGAACAAGGAAATGCAGGGCTGCCAAGATGGCAGCCATGGGCTGAAGCAGACAGTTTCAGTAATTAACGAAACAAAAGTAAACGTTCTGCCTGGCTAGGGGCAGGGCGACAAAACTATCATGGTAATTTAGTTTCTAATCTTAGCCCTAGGGGAAACAGCTTTCGGGAACAAGAGCTGACTACCCAGTCTACCAGGAAATAGAAGTTAAAAAATATCTAGAAAGAAGTAAAACCTAGAAAGACAGAGAGAAATAATTCTGCTATGCACTTTCCATCAGGTGTATTGAGATTTACTTATAAGTTTTACTGCCATGTATGCACACTGGTCACTAATCACACGCCAATATTATAGGTATAACTGATATCCTATGTCAGAGGCGATCTTCCAGATGGGCCTTTACAGGCCTCAGCCATGTAGCTATAGATGTTGGCTCCCAACACGCTAGGGCATTTTTTAATTCATCTTGTAAATGAATTTTGACTTCTTCTCTGAAGTGTGATGGGTTTAGAGCAAAGAATGGCACAATTGGACTTAATTTTTCTTAGGACCACTCTGCATGATTAGAATTGAAGTAGGCAGCAGGGAGACCAGCAAGAGTCTGTG
>NW_007079056.1:0-827 GCF_000164805.1 Carlito syrichta | reverse complement strand
CCAAAGGCTCTTTATCAATGTAAGGAGACCTTTGACAGATTCTCTTGGGTTTTCAAGGTACACCATCATATCATCTGCATAGAGAGATAATTTGACTTCCTCTTTTCCTATTTGAATACCTCTGATTGCCTCCTCTTCTCTGATTGCTTTAGCCAGGACTTCCAATACTATGTTGAACAGGAGGGGAGAGAGTGGGCATCCTTGTCTAGTTCCAGTTTTCAGGGGAATTGGTTCCAATTTTTGTCCATTTAGGAGTATGCTGGCTGTGGGTTTCTCGTAGATGGCTTTTACTATTTTGAGGTATGTTCCCCGTATGCCTAGATGTTCAAGGGTTTTTATCAAGAAGGGGTGCTGGATTTTATCAAAAGCTTTTTCTGCATCTAGTGATATGATCATGTGGTTTTTGTTTTGACATCTGTTGATGTATTTAATTACATTTATGGTTTTACGAATATTGAACCACCCTTGCATGCCAGGAATGAAGCCTACTTGGTCATGATGGATGATTTTTGAGATGTATTGCTGAATCCGGTTTGCTAGGATCTTGTTGAGAATTTTAGCATCTATGTTCATCAAAGATATTGGCCTGTAGTTCTCTTTCTTTGTTGGATCTTTACCTGGTTTGGGTATCAATGTGATGTTGGCTTCGTAAAATGATTTGGGGAGAGTTCCATCTTTTTCAATCGCCTGGAATACCTTCAGTAGGATTGGTATCAGCTCCTCCTTAAATGTCTTGTAGAATTCTGCTGGAAAGCCATCTGGACCAGGGCTTTTTTTTGTAGGAAGTTTTCTTATTACGTGGTCGATTTCCTTGATTGTTATTGGTT
>NW_007079055.1:0-709 GCF_000164805.1 Carlito syrichta | reverse complement strand
GATAAAAGGTTCACTCCATCAACAAGAAATATCTATCCTAAACATATATGCACCCAACATAGGCGCACCAACATTCATAAAGCAACCAACATTCATAAAGAAGTTTTCTTATTACATGGTCGATTTCCTTGATTGTTATTGGTTTATTTAGGGTCTCAATTTCTTCTTGTTCCCCTCCTGTTCAACATAGTATTGGAAGTCCTGGCTAAAGCAATCAGAGAAGAGGAGGCAATCAGAGGTATTCAAATAGGAAAAGAGGAAGTCAAGTTATCTCTCTATGCAGATGATATGATGGTGTACCTTGAAAACCCAAGAGAATCTGTCAAAGGCCTCCTTACATTGATAAAAGCCTTTGGCAAAATCTCAGGATACAAAATAAATGTACAAAAGACAATCGCATTTCTCTACACCAATAATAAACAAACAGAAACCCAAATAAAAAACACAGTTCCATTCACAATAGCCACAAAAAAAATGAAATACCTTGGCATCTTCCTAACCAGAGACGTGAAAGACCTTTACAATGAAAATTACAAAACACTGCTCAAAGAAATCAAAGCTGACATGAACAAGTGGAAAAATATCCCATGCTCATGGATCGGAAGAATCAACATTGTGAAGATGTCCATCTTACCTAAGGCAATCTACAAATTCAATGCAATACCCATTAAATTACCAACAACATCTTCTCAGACCTAGAAAAAACAAC
>NW_007079054.1:0-431 GCF_000164805.1 Carlito syrichta | reverse complement strand
CGACGGCAGCATCCTTGGGCAAACTCTCTGCCCTCCCAGAATCTCCCTTTCGATCCAGAGACCAGACAGAGATGGGACCAGGGAAAAGGGAGAGCCGGGGCCATCGCTGGGTGCCAGCTTTGCAGCGCTCGGTGAAGGGCCGAGCCTCACGGTTGCCAGAGCTCCCCACAACCCAAGGGGATCCTGAGCGAGACCGGCCGGGCCGGCGCCTTCTCGGGGTCTTGTTCAGAGATCTCCACCCAGCCCTCTTTGGGCATGGTGGGGACACAATGGCCAGCCTCTCCAACTCCAGCCCCAAGCTCTGGGCTCTCTGTCCGTCCGCAGGGGGGGACCCCACGCACCTCTGTGTCCTGGGCTCCCTCCTTGCAGACAATGCTTAAATCACCGCAGAAAGGAACTTTCTATCTCATCCGTCCACTGACACGTGCTTT
>NW_007079053.1:0-853 GCF_000164805.1 Carlito syrichta | reverse complement strand
ATTCCCAGTAGGAGGGATTGCAGGGTCATATGGAAGGTCATTTTTAGAGCTTTTAGGAATCGCCACACTGCTTTCCACAGAGGTTGCACTAGTTTACACTCCCACCAACAGTGTAGAAGTGTTCCCTTTTCACCACACCCTCTCCAGCAGCTGTTATTTTTTGAGTTGTTGATAATTGCCATTCTGACTGGAGTTAGGTGGTATCTCAGTGTGGTTTTGATTTGCATCTCCCTGATGATTAGTGAGGTTGAGCATTTCTTCATGTGTTTGTTGGCTGCTCGAATGTCTTCTTTTGTGAAGTGTCTGTTCATGTCTTTTGCCCATTTTATAATGGGGTTGTTTGTTTTCTTCTTTTCAGTACGCTTCAGTTCCTTGTAGATCCAGGATGTTAAGCCTTTGTCAGACCTAGAGTTGGCAAATACTTTTTCCCAGTCTGTAGGCTGTCTCCCTGCTCTCTTGATGGTTTCTTTGGCTTTGCAGAAGCTTGTCAGTTTAATAAGGTCCCATTTGTCTATCTTCTCTCTTAAGTCCTGTGGGTTTCGGGTTTTGTACAGAAATTGGATGCCAGTTCCGATTTCCATGAGAGTATTTCCTTCCTTTTCTAAGGTTCTTATGGTTTGAGGTTTTACATTTAGGTCTCTGATCCATTTGGAGTTAACCTTTGTGCATGGGGATAGATAGGGGTCCTGTTTCAATCTTCTGCATGTGGTCAGCCAATTTTCCCAGCACCATTTACTGAATAGGTTCTCCTCTCCCCATTGGTAGGTGGTGGGGGCTTTGTCGAAGATGAGTTGGTTGAGAAATTGAGGTTTTGCTTCTGGAATCTCAATTCTGTTCCATTGATCTATATGCC
>NW_007079052.1:0-719 GCF_000164805.1 Carlito syrichta | reverse complement strand
AAACAAAAAATAAAACATATAGTGATGCTACATACCAGCTATCCAACCACGTATTAGTGTGCTGTTCCTCTATACAAAGACATGGTTTACAGACAGAAGAAAAGAGAAGAAAAGGAAAAGGAAAAGAGTGAAAAGGGAACAATACAGTAGAAATAGAATTAAGTCATTATATATGATAGAATTAAGTCATTATATATAATAGAATCAATGAAGCACACTCTGAGGCATTTCGTTTAAGTCCAATGTTCTTTCAGGTCTGATTTCTAGTTTTCTTTTCAAGCTGGTAAATTAGTTTGCAGTAAGGGTCAGTTCCCCTGATCTGTTGTGAAGGACAGTTCAGATTAACCTCGGTTCAGAAGTTTGGTCTATGTCTTTATCAAGCTTGTTTCTCCCGTTTCGGTGTTGTTACCTTGAATCGCCAGCAGGTGGTGCTATCTCATCTGCTCGCCCCAGAGGGGGTGGGGCTGGATAGGAACAAGATGGCTGCCTGCCTCCGAGCAGGCAACAGGAGCCCCACGCAGGGTGGGCAGGACAGTCTCTGATGCAGGAGCGGTGGCAGCGATCCCAGCAGATCTTCCCTGAAGCGGTTTGGTGTGGATCTCCTCGGGTCAGGTTGTGATGAGCTACCTGTCCCAGAGGCAGCAGTGGCGGCGACAGGAGCACTGGCGGGGGGAGGGGATGCGGCGGCAGTGGGACAGTGCAATGCAGTAAAACTGTCC
>NW_007079051.1:2376-4679 GCF_000164805.1 Carlito syrichta | reverse complement strand
CTACTGCCATCCTTTCTTATAGTATGATAATTGTTCAAGCTCCACTTATGAGTGAGAACGTATGGTACTCTGTTCTTTGTTTCTGTGATAGATCACTGAGTATGATCGAATCTAAATCCATCCAAGTTGTGACAAAGTCTGTTTGTCTTTCTTTATGACTGCATAATATTCCATTGTGTATATGTACCACTTTTTTTTTTTTTTTTAGTTACAGTCTCAAGCTGTCACCCAGACTGGAGTGCAGTGGCTGCTCCTGGCCACTGCAACCTTGACCTGCTGGGCTCCAGCAATCCTTCCACCTCAGCCTTCCAAGTGGCTGGAACTACAGGTGTGCACTATCACACTGGCTAATTTTTTTTATTTATTGTAGAGATGAGGTCTCGCCAAGTTGTCCAGGTGGGTCTCAAACCAACGCGCTCAGGCTGTCCACTAATCTCAGCCCCCCAAAGCATGGGATTACAGGCTGAGCCACCAAGCCTGATTTATGTACCACATTTTAAAAATCCAATCCGGTTTCGATGGGCAACATGGTTGGTAACATGTTCTTGCTATTGTGAATAGAGGTGCAACAAACATACGTGTGCAGGTATCTTTTTTTGTAGAATGATTTGAGTTCCTCCGGGAATATTCCCAATAGAGAAATTGCTGGGTCATATGGAAGGTCAATTTCTAGTTCTTTCAGGAATTCCACACCTTCTTCCAAAGAGGGTGCACCAATTTGCATTTCCACCAGCAGTGTAAAAGCATTCCTTTTCTCCCAAATCCTCACCAGCATCTGTTATTGTTTGTTATGGTAATGATGTCCATTCTTACTGGTGCCTTCCTTGACAGCCTCCTTGACTTCTCTCTCTCCTCCCCATCCCCTCCCCATCCACATTTCTCCCTTCCTCCCAGACCATCTAGCAGTCAATTTTAAATGTCTCTCAAATCTGCCTTCTCCTTTCCATTTCCTAATAACATCTAAATAAGCTTAGGAAATGACATGAAAACTGTAACATCCAAAAGAAAAATGTAGACAATAATTCATTGGAATGGGTAAGAAAGTTTTAAGCACAAATTAAAAAGCAGCAGTCTTAATCATATTGTCACAGATTCATGTTGCATAGAATGGAAATTGTTCACATGACAAAAACAAGCAAAATTTAAAAGATAATGACAACAGGAAACATGTTGAAACACATGACAAAAGGGTGACATGTATATTCTGTTAAACAATCTTACAATGCCAGTAAAGGAAATTAATACAACCTTCATTTAAAAGGTCAGAGACAGATTACTTTTTTAATTACTAATGGCCAGTAAACATGAAAAAAAGCATGCCACTCTATGGATAAAAATGCTAATTATAAAAATGAAATATCAATATCATTTGTTACCTAAAAAAGTAGCACAGGGTGAATGTAGAAATCGATTCATCTTTCCGGGAAGTCAGTTTGAGAACATGTTTAAGACTCATCAAAGCAGGCATATCCTCTGGCTCAGGAATTCTAGGAAATCTCTCTTAAGAGCGATACACAAGAAGGCGTGTTTTTAGTGCTGTTTATTTGACAGGAATACATGGAAACAATGACAACAACAGGAATAAGTTACAGTTTATTCCTTTGTTTTTGTTTTTGTTTTTTGAGTTGGAGTCTCCCTCTGTCACTCAGATTGGAGTGCAGTGGCCACTCCCGGCCACTGCAGCCTTGACCTGCTGGGCTCTGGCGATCCTTCTGCCTCAGCCTTCCAAGTAGCTGGAACTACAGGCACGCACTACTATGCCCAGCTAATTTTTATTGATTTATCGTAGAGATGAGGTCTCACCAAGTTGCCCAGGTGGGTCTCGAACCCGCGGGCTCAGGCAATTCACTCACCTCAGTCTCCCAAAGGCACGGGATTACAGGTTGAGCTATCGAACCTGGCAGTTTATTTCTTTGATAATTGTTAGGTATTTATCAAAATTATTAAAAGAGTAGTTGACAACATTGTAATATTTCTATAGACATAATGTTAAATGTAAAAGTAAATGAAAATTTATATAGGTGTTTTATTTGCCCAATTTTGTGAAAAGAAAAAAACTCCAGACTAATATCTGTTTCCACATGTCTGGCACATTTTGGTTCATTGCTTTCATGATAAAAATGAAATGACATTATACTGAGGAGTTCAGATTATTTGATTTTTCTGGTCAATGATATTGAGGCTAACATACTAGCATGCAATTGATATTACCATTGAGCTCACTGCCTACTTTTGTATCCTTTTTTTGGAATTACCTTTATGATGAGTGGCCATCATTCTTTTGGAAATATTTTTGGATGGAA
>NW_007079051.1:0-973 GCF_000164805.1 Carlito syrichta | reverse complement strand
TTTGTTATACAGGCCATCATCTCTTTTCATGAATGAATTCACAGCTCACCAGAACATGGTCGAGTCTAATAGATACTAAAATAGAGATTCATGGCTACTAATAAATTTTCTGCTCAATTTGAATGTAAACACGTCTGAAAATTAAGACAAATTACAATCAGCAATTATCGCAAAAAACAAGCTGTTGAAAATGAACGCTGTAAGCAGAAATCATCTAGTTCCTAATCGTTTTGAGTTTTCAAATCTATCAATATTAATGTTCATGTTCAAGATGTCATTTTAATTTGCAGAAGTGTCTGAAAATTTGCATTTGATTAAGGAGTGTTGAATGTTTAATTATTTACTTTCAAGTTTAAGTTAAAGAAGGGACTTTATTTTTGCTTTGTTATCCCTTTGAAGAGACATGTTTTGTTTTAATCCTTTGGAATATCTGGTAATGATATTTACTGTTTAAGATAGTCTTACATTTCAGATGGCACAAAGAATATGCTTGTCTTCATCAAAATTATTAGCCAAAAGAGGTAAAATTCCTGACTTTTAGTAGAGAGGGATCTAAATATTTATGTTTCAAAAGTTCCTATGGTGACTGACATTTCAGAACCCACATTTATATAATTTATAATTATAATCGTGCCATTGTGTACAAAATCCTGATAATTTCTGGTCTTGATAGGATTCATTTGCTCTTTTAATCACCACTCTTCTGGGATTCTTTCCAGGATCTGTATTGTAGGTACTTTCATAAAGAGTAAGACAGGGTCTTGGTGTTCCCTGAGATGGCTTGTGTTCTCAAATGCTCTGACACCACATATGCAATTTTTCTCCTTGTCCTGACAGTCTTTATTTTTGATGCCAATGGTTAACTCTAGTTTATGTTAGCAGTAAAAGGAATTGAAACTCAGTCATAACTTTTCAGTTCACTACCAAAGACTCTCTTGCCTCTGTACCCTTACACTAAATTTATGCTTTATTT
>NW_007079050.1:0-768 GCF_000164805.1 Carlito syrichta | reverse complement strand
CACATGAGTTAGAAAACTTTCGAAAGGGGAAAGTTTATTCACATTTGTCAGAATGCTGCTTATCTCACAAGTTGAACCTGTATAATTTATTGTATAAGATAATAAGATGAAAGGACTGTTAATATTCTAACTACTAGGAAACTAGGACTCTTCATCTTAATTTAAATCTCTCCTACAGCAGCTAGCATCCCAGGTGCCTTTGACTATGCTCCAACTTGAATTAGTGTTGTTCAGTTTTTATATAATTATCTTTTTTATATTGTGCTTAGTTTTTTTTGTTAATTATCGCTTTAAAAAGAATACTCATACTGTGAAATTCACAAATCAATTAGGTTTAAATTTTTTTTTTTTTTTTTTTTTTTTTTTTGGCTTGCAGAATTTTAGAAAACTTTAATTCATGATGCCTACTAGCCTTGTGGGAGGAAGAAAATGCAGCATTTCAAGCCCCATTCAAGAACTACCTTTGACAAAGGTTTATATTAGTCAAAGAGCCCCTTCCCATTTCCCACCACAGCCTTGCACAAAGTCATCTCTTTACTATAACAAACTGTTTCAATGAGGAAAGTCAAGAGCCTTTATCAGAAAACACACAAGGACAGCTAGCTAACAGTGAAATCTTTGCACCCCTGTTTGCTCAGCAGTTTCTCCTACCACATTTTTCTTTTTTGTAATTTCTTGGCATCTTTTACCATAAGACACCTACTTCTTGACTTGATGTGATCCCACATGAGCTACGTGTTATAAATAAAGGAGAACAAAAACAAGGAA
>NW_007079049.1:0-880 GCF_000164805.1 Carlito syrichta | reverse complement strand
GTAGAGTTTAATTTAGTCGTCATGGTATTGAGTGAGCTTTAGAAGTTATGATTATCAGAACATCATTAGACTAGTAAAGGATTGTTACACTGCTTTGAAGAACATTAACTAGCAAAGGGAACAATGAGACAATCTTGGGGTTTGTTCCTCCTCACACCTAAGCATCTGGTGGGTGGGGGATGCCCCCCCCTGCACCTGGCTTTGTGTTCACGTGAAAGACTTGTGAGACTGCCTGTGTAAAATTTGGGGATAAATACCTGCTGTAACTTTCAATAAACGGCTTCTGCTCATTTCACTGAACAGTTGTCCACTTTCTTTCTTTCTCTTTCTTCCTCTTTATATCTATCCTTCCATCTTTCTTTCTTTTAATATCTATCCCTACAGATTCGCCGATGCCACCACATCTTCCAAGGGACTCCCCAAAACTTGCAGGGACTGGCCCCCCACACCAGCCCTGCATTTCTTCCTCTTCCTCCAGAGGCCCCTCTTGGGTTCTGCCATGAAGACCTCTTGCTTCCCCACATCCTGTCCTTTCTGTGCCCTGTTTGCAGGTCCAGATCTCCATCAGGCAGGGACAGCATCTGACTCCTATCCAGGGACCAGTTCAATGCAGGCACCTGTGAGTGTTGACTGCACCAAACTGAGATGTTCTGTTCATTCCTTCCTTCCTTCAGTTGATCACCTACTGTGTGCCAGGCATTGGAGCTGGGGATTTACTTACAAATGAGACAGACTAATTTGTACCCTTGCAGGGCCTGGAAAGGTAACAGTCATTAAGCTAACAATCGTACAAATCTGTAGAGTCTAACAAGGAAACTACAGTCTCTGGAACATAAGGCCTTGGGTTCATGTGTACAAGTGGGCTTCAAAGGGCACTTCT
>NW_007079048.1:0-806 GCF_000164805.1 Carlito syrichta | reverse complement strand
CAAGGTACACCATCATATCATCTGCATAGAGAGATGACTAGTCTTCCTCTCCTTATTTGAATACCTCTGATTGCCTCCTCTTCTCTGATGGCTCTAGCCAGGACTTTCCAATACTATGTGAACAGGAGGGGAGAGAGTGGGCATCTTGTCTAGTTCCAGTTTTCAGGGGAATTGGTTCCAATTTTTGTCCATTTAGGAGTATGCTGGCTGTGGGTTTCTCGTAGTTGGCTTTTACTATTTTGAGGTATGTTCCCCGTATGCCTAGATGTTCAAGGGTTTTTATCAAGAAGGGGTGCTGGATTTTATCAAAAGCTTTTTCTGCATCTAATGATATGATCATGTGGTTTTTGTTTTGACATCTGTTGATGTATTTAATTACACTTATGATTTTACGAATGTTGAACCAGCCTTGCATGCCAGGAATGAAGCCTACTTGGTCATGGTGGATGATTTTTGAGATGTATTGCTGAATCCAGTTTGCTAGGATCTTGTTGAGAATTTTAGCATCTATGTTCATCAAAGATATTGGCCTGTAGTTCTCTTTCTTTGTTGGATCTTTACCTGGCTTGGGTATCAATGTGATGTTGGCTTTGTAAAATGATTTGGGGAGAGTTCCATCTTTTTCAATTGCCTGGAACACCTTCAGTAGGATTGGTATCAGCTCCTCTTTGAATGTCTTGTAGAATTCTGCTGGAAAGCCATCTGAACCAGGGCTTTTTTTTGTAGGAAGTTTTCTTATTATGTAGTCAATTTCCTTGATTGTTACTGGTCTATATAGGGTCTCAATTTCTTCTTGTTCCAACCTA
>NW_007079047.1:0-743 GCF_000164805.1 Carlito syrichta | reverse complement strand
CACTCCAGCCTGGGCAGCGGAGTGAGACTCCAACTCTAAAAAAAAAAAAAAAGAAGCAGAGCACAGCTGTGCTTACCAGGGGGTAGGAGGTGAAAGAAAGGGGGAGATAATAATAATGGTAAAATAATGTGTGGACTCTCTGGGGACTTGAGTGACATTAAAGATTAAATTTGCCCTCATTTGGAAAATTTGAGCTCTGTGTTCAAGTGGTTTCACTTGGCTCTTAGGGCTGGTGAGGTATTCTGGTAATTTATATGATATATGCCTACTGGCGTGATCTTAGAATCAGGATTCTTAGGATTTTAAAGGGATATCATTTATCTTCTTCCGTGTAATATACACTTGGGGTATTCATCATCCTTAGCAAAGAGCGTGCAGGGAATGTTAAAATCTTGAAGCACAGACTCAGACAACCTGACTTCGAATTCTGGCACTGTTAGTTACTAATTGGTGACAGTGGACAAGTCTTTAAACTTCCCTGAGCCTCAGTTTCTCCATCTATATAATGGGAAGACAAGAGTACCAGAGTTACTGCGTTGTTGTAACACGAGCGCACGGACCATGAAACCAGGAGTTTCAATCCCGGCTCTGCCTCCTCTTAGCTGTGTGACCTCTGATAGTTTTCTTAACCCCTCCGTGCCATGGTTTACCTTCGAAATGGCAGTGATCATGCAAGTACAGGCCTCATAGGATTGGTATCAAGATTAGAAAAGAGAAAGCCCACAAAATGTCAAACACGTAGC
>NW_007079046.1:0-577 GCF_000164805.1 Carlito syrichta | reverse complement strand
TGACATAAATACCTGGCCTGATTGATAGTCCGCTGAATTAACTATCTTGCTATATAGCTAGCAAGGTGGCTAGACACCAGATTTAACTACTTGACTTATGTAGCTAGCCAGCTGTCTAGCCAGCTCCCTTCATTAGCAAGCTACCTAGCCAACCAGCTGGCTAGCCAGCTGACTTAACTAGATGACTTAAATAGCTAAGCAGCATGCTAGACAGCTGACTTAACTATCTAGCTACCTATCTTGACAGCTGTCTTGCCAGCTAAATTAACTAGGTGACTTAACTAGCTAGCCAACTGACTAGCAGACTGCCCTACCTGCATAGTCACCTAGCTAGCCAGCTTGATAGCCAGCTGACTTAACTAGCTAGATACCTACATAGCCTGCTGGCTTGCCAGTTGATTTACCCAACTAGCAACCTAGTTAACAAGCTTTATAGTGAGCTGACTTAACTAGGTTACTTAATTAGCTACCTCACTGTCTAGACAACTAACTTATCTATCTAACTACCCAGCTAGCCAGCTGGGTAGCCAGCTGTCTTAACTCGCTGACTTAACTAGCTAGCATGCTGACTTACTAG
>NW_007079045.1:0-845 GCF_000164805.1 Carlito syrichta | reverse complement strand
CCATGACTTGCTGTCACTTTGCAAATAATGGTGTTCAGCAGCAGTCTTTTGATCTGTTACATAACCCTCCTTAAGAAAAGACTGTGTGTGCCCTTGGCACCTGGTATGTAAAACTGGGAACAAAACTCTGCAGGGGTGTGTCATGGAGGCTGACGTTTCCAACACATGTAGAGCTGGTGAAAAGCAGTACACTTTCTCATTGCTGTGAGTGTCTTCTAAATCCCCCAGCACTTTTCTCATAGTGTATGATGAGTGTGAGGTTTCCACATGAGTTTCCAGCGTTGTTAAGACATGCTCACCTGGGGTCTTGCCCATAGTTCATTGAGCATGCACTGTTCAGAGCTACCTTTTGGACCTTCCTGAAGACCTCAACCCCCTGTCATTATCCTGTGCCAAATACCCAGGTCACAGGAGGGCGATGGGGGGAGAGCTCTTCACTTCAACTCTGGGCTTTGTTCTGTCCTGATAGAGTTCCTTGAGAAGAGGAAACAAGCACAGTAAGGAACCACCTATCTCCAAAGAAGAATTCTCCAGCACATACTCCAAGAATCCTCTGATAAGCTCAGAAGGACAATAGGCCAACAGCAAAGAAACATGGGTTAAAGCATTAAATGTTTCTGGCTGGAGGCAGTGGCTCACATCTAGAATCCCAGCACTCTGGGAAGCCAAGGCCGGCGAATCACTTGAGAAGTTTCCTGGGCAGCACAGCAAATCCTGCTTCTACAAAAACTAAACATAAATTTTATTTTTTATTTTTATTTATTTATTTTTTTTGAGTTGGAGTCTCACTCCGTCGCCCAGACTGGAGTGCAGTGGCCACTCCCAGCCACCACAGCCTCGACATG
>NW_007079044.1:0-358 GCF_000164805.1 Carlito syrichta | reverse complement strand
ACAAAAAAAATAAATAAGTGGTTTGGAGCTGGGTGCACGTCTGTAATCCCAGCACTTTGGGAGGCGGAGGCAAGAGGACCGCCTGAGTCCAGGAGTTCAAGATCAGCCTGGGCAACTTGGCGAGACCTCATCTCTACAATAAATCAAAAAATTAGCTATGCATGCATGGTGGCTCATGCCTGTGGTTCCAACTACTTGCTTCCAAGGCAGAATGATCACCTGAGTCCAGCAGGTCGAGGCTGCAGTGGCCCTGAGTGTGCCACTGCACCCCAGCCTGAGCAACAGAATGAGACTCCAACTCAAAAAAAAAAAAAATCCACACTGCCTGTCTCACACGTGTGCTCCTGTGGGAGCTGAG
>NW_007079043.1:0-799 GCF_000164805.1 Carlito syrichta | reverse complement strand
AAAGAGGGATAATGGAGAACGAGAGGAAGGGAGATGACCACATGGCCAGGGGACCAGCCTGGGCTAGGAAGACAGGGCCAGACAGTCTTGATGGTTCATACAGCTATGTGTCACAGAATATGCACCAGAGTAACTAGGCAGCATTGCGACGTTCCCCAGGTAAACTCTCAAGAGTCTGTTTACAAGAAATCCCAAAGTGTCTCTAGAGATGCACAGCCAAGCTGCTGTAATCCGGGTCAGACATGACACAGGGAGGGGTACAGCGAAGCACACCATCAATAAGAGCAGAAGCAGGGCTCGGTGGCTTAGCCTGTAATCCCTTGCCTTTGGGAGGCTGAGGTGAGTGGATTGCCTGAGCCCGCGGGTTCGAGACCTGCCTGGGCAGGCGAGACCACATCTCTACAATAAATCAAAAAATTAGCCGGGCATGGTAGCGCGCACCTGTAATTCCGGCTACTCGGAAGGTTGAGGCGGAAGAATCGTCGGAGTCCAGCAGGTCGAGGCTGCGGTGGCCAGAAGCGGACACTGCACGCCAGTCTGGGCGAAAGAGTGAGACTCCAACTCAAAAAAAATAATAAGAAACAAGAATAGAACGTGTGTTCATAATTCGGGGGAAATTATTTCACTCAGCAAAAAACATTTTAAGGGTCAGCACTAAATTGCCCACTTTGAGAAACTCAGAAAAACGAAAAGGAGATTTTAAAACTGGCAGTGTCTCACTGTAGTTTGTGGCTGACTGGAGCCCTTTCTTGGCTAGTATTCAAATATCTTTTATCTTCATGTAATCTAATATATTTAT
>NW_007079042.1:0-715 GCF_000164805.1 Carlito syrichta | reverse complement strand
TACGTACGCTTGTATGGAAACAAACTGAAAACCTTAAGGAAATGGAGGACTTCTGACATCACACAACCTACCTAGGTTGGAACAAGTAGAAATTGAGACCCTAAATAGACCAATAACAATCAAGAACATCAACTATGTAATAAGAAAACTTCCTACAAAAAAAGCCCCGGTCCAAGATGGCTTTCCAGCAGAATTCTACAAGACATTTAAGGAGGAGCTGATACCAATCCTACTGAAGGTATTCCAGGTGATTGAAAAAGATGGAACGCTCCCCAAATCATTTTATGAAGCCAACATCACATTTATACCCAAGCCAGGTAAAGATCCAGCAAAGAAAGAGAACTGCAGGCCAATATCTTTGATGAACATAGATGCTAAAATTCTCAACAAGATCCTAGCAAACCGGATTGAGCAATACATTCAAAAATCATCCATCATGACCAAGTAGGCTTCATTCCTGGGATGCAAGGCTGATTCAACATTCGTAAAACCATAAATGTTATTAAATACATCAACAGATGTCAAAACAAAAACCACATGATTATATCATTAGATGCAGAAAAAGCTTTTGATAAAATCCAGCACCCCTTCTTGATAAAAACCCTTGAACATCTAGGCATACGGGGAACATACCTCAAAATACTAAAAACCATCTACGAGAAACCCACAGCGAGCATACTCCTAAATGGACAAAAATTAGAACCATTTCCCCTGG
>NW_007079041.1:0-1466 GCF_000164805.1 Carlito syrichta | reverse complement strand
CAGGGTTTTGACAGATTCTCCTGGATTTTCAAGGTATTGGATATATCAGGAAAGAGGGATAACTTGGCTTTCTCTTTTCCTATTTGGATACCCCTGATTTCCTTCTCTTTTCTAATTGCCTGAGCTAGGACTTCCAACACAATATTAAACAAGAGGGATGAGAGTGGACAACCTTGTCTTGTTCATTCCTACTTAACAACAACAAGCAGACAGAGACCCAAATAAAAAGCACAATCCCATTCACAATATCCACCAAAAAAATGGAATACCTAGACATCTTCCTAACCAGAGAAGTGAAAGACCTTTACAATGAGAATTACAAAACATCGCTCAAAGAAATCCAAGAAGACACAAACAAATGGAAAAATATTCCATGCTCATGGATAGGAAGAATCAACATTTTTAAGATGTCCATCCTACAAAAGGCAATCTACAGATTCAATGCAATACCCATTAAGTTACCAACATCATTTTTTCTCAGACCTGGAAATGACAATGCAGAAATTTATATGAAAACATAAATGACCACAAATAGCCAAAACAATCCTTAGCAAAAGAAACAAAGCAGGAGGTATCACGCTTCCTGACTTCAAACTTTACTATAAGCCTACAGTAATCAAAACAGCCTGGTATTGGTACAAGAACAGGCACATAGACCAATGGAACAGGATAGAGATTCTGGAAGCAAAGCCTCAATTCCTCAACCAACTCATCTGTGACAAAGCCTCCAATAACAACCATTGGGGAGAGGAGAACCTATTCAGTAAATGGTGTTGGAAAACTAAACACATGCAGAAGATTGAAACAGGACCCCTTCCTATCGCCACACGCAAAATTTACTCCAAATGGATCAAAGACCTAAACGTAAAACCTCAAACTTTAAGAATGCTATAAAATGCAGGAATCACTCTTATGGAATTTGGAACTGGCAACAGAATCCTGACCAAAAGCTGAAGTGCCCAGATCATAAGATAAGATAGACAAATGGGGCCTCATTAAACTGATAAGCTTCTGCAAAGCCAAAGAAACCATCAAGAGAGCAGGGAGACAGCCCACAGAATGGGAAAAAATATTTGTCAAATATATATCTGACAGAGGCCTAACATCTAGGATCTACAAGGAACTCAAATGCGCAGAAAGGAAAAAACAAACAGCCCCTTTAAAAAGTGGGCAAAACACACGAATAGACACATCTCAAAAGAAGATATGGGGGTGACCAACAGACACATGAAAAAGTGCTCAGCCTCACTCATCATTAGAGAAATACAAATCAAAACCACATTGAGATACCACCTAACCCCTGTAAGAATGTCCATCATTAATAAAACAAACAACAATAGATGCTGGTGAGAATGTGGAGAAAAAGCAACACTTCTACGCTGCTGGTGGGAATGCAGACTAATACAACCTCTTTGGAATTCAGTGTGGCAATTTCTGAAGGAACTGAAAGTTGACCTTCCATATGA
>NW_007079040.1:0-866 GCF_000164805.1 Carlito syrichta | reverse complement strand
TTATGATTTAAAAATCATACGTAATGATAATATAAGATTTAATGATAAGGTGTTAGCTAATAGGATATAGCATAGTATAAAGTCCAATCACTAGATCATATAAAAATTAAAGTTTAGACATATGAAACTCATATGAATTATAGTAAAGTTTGGTAGTTTAAGAATGAGTTTTAACTGAGTTATAAGGCATTACGTTAAATCGTAATAGGATAATAGTATAACTAACAGCTAAGTCATTTAAGTAAACTTATAGATTATAGTATACTGCTAAGTTGATAATATTAATCGTTAAAAATATTTGGAGTCAGTGAACTTGGATTGAACCTAGAGTTAAATCAGAAAAGTTTTTTATATTAATCAGGGTTTAGAACAAAGAGTATAATATGAATGATTTATTGAACACTATGGAAGACATTTTGAACAATAGAAATTGTGCACCTGTGACCTTGATGTGAGTTTTGTGAAGCACGTCAGGCATCATGGAGTTCGAATTGTTTGGTCGAAACTTGCAAGTCTCGTGATGCTTGTGATGCATGGTTTGTAAAGCACGGAACTTGTACGCCCCTAGCAAGTGATTATCACACTGCTGGAGGGTATAGAAAATGGTACATAACTTGGAAAAGGTTTGAATAAAATTGGCTTCAGTCCTCATCAGACTGTTCCCAGAAAAACTGCCTCCGAGAGGTCTCTTCTCGCTGTCTCCTGATTCTCCGGTGCGGGTCCTAACCCACCCTTGGTCAGTGTTGGTCACCGACAGATCATATTTAATTGTATATATTGTTTCCCCAGAGGCTTGCTAGTAGCGAAAAAAAGAAATACAAAGGAAACAAAAGGGATGTGGAGTTTGCTGGACAGACACTACCATG
>NW_007079039.1:0-565 GCF_000164805.1 Carlito syrichta | reverse complement strand
CTCCGCATCAGCCTTCCGAGTAGCCAGAATTACAGGCATGTGCTACCACGCCCGGCTGATTTTTTGATTTATAGTAGAGATGAGGTCTCGCTGCCCAGGCGGGTCTCGAACCCGCGGGCTCAGGCAATCCACTCACCTCAGCCTCCCAAAGGCGGGGGATTACAGGCTGAGCCACCGAGCCCGGCAATTTATTGTATTTTGCTAATTAAGTGTAAGGTTAAATTTAGTAAGGTCTTGTGTTGCTATGCCATGCCACTTTCCAAAGTCCCCATCTTGAAATTTCACACTGAATAGTTCATTTTGGGGAAGCACGTATGAACATTAGCAAATAATTGTGTGTTTTTTAATCTACTGCATAGACAGACATGTCTTCCATGGTTAGCAAACGGGGAAAAGATTATTTCTTTCTATTTAGAGCATGATAGATTGTATCCAATGACTTCTACCAATGCTATCTTTTCAGAATTATGTTTTATTACTGTTACATAATGTAGTTTGCTTTCTGTTTCTTTGCTCCTGATGTCAACTTCCACTGAGTTTTATCACTGACCCACAACTGTCTCTG
>NW_007079038.1:0-718 GCF_000164805.1 Carlito syrichta | reverse complement strand
CTTTTCATTGATTGTATTCCAAAAGTCAATTTTTCAGTGTCTGCTCTCACAGGCGTCTGGGAGAGACCCATACTCTTCTTTTGGTTTTTCTTCATTTCTGTAGATTTTTCTCCCTTTACCCCTTTCCCTCCCCCTCTTCAATTCTGTTTTTGAGGGAGGGTGGGGTTGCTTTTATTTCTCTTCTGCAATGACCTGTTCTTCCTTATGAGGGTCTTCTGGTTTTGTTCACTTTTCCCTCTGTTTTACAGTCTGTCTATTCAGCAGTTTGCAGTCTTGGTCCCTATAGACATTACAGTGGATCTTTAGAGAAACAATGATGCCAGTCTAAAGTTATCCTCCAGGGCAGTTCTCTGCCGTGTACAAAAGGCTTCAAAGTCGACAAATATGAGGCTTGCTCAAGAGCTCAAAATACTCAAGTGGCATAGTCTGGACTTGAGCCCAGTTCTGATAACACATTCCTTATTCCCTCAATGTACTCATCATCCCTATTCGTTCATCTTCAAGATTCTTGAGGACAGTGGCAAACTCCTGCAAAGACCTTGCTATACACATCTCATCATCTATTTCTGCATCTCCTATGCACTGAAATTTAAATTCATTTAAGGAATCTGCAAACTTCTACTTCACTGAAAACAAATTTTTGAGAGCGCCGATAAGCGACTTCCCGTCCTTGATGAATTTCTTGGTCTTCTCCAGCTCCGCTTCATGCGACTGAGCG
>NW_007079037.1:3075-17421 GCF_000164805.1 Carlito syrichta | reverse complement strand
CTTAGAATACGTTCCATGCGGTGATGAGTAGAATGTGTATTCTGTGGCCTTTGGATGGAGTGTTCTGTAGGTATCAATTGTGTTCATTTGGTCAAGAGTCACATTGAGGTTCCAGATCTCATTGCTGATTTTTTGTCCTGATGATTTGTCTAGGGTTGTGAGTGGGGTATTAAAGTCCCCAGTTATGATGGTGTTAGAGTCAATATCTTTCTTTAGTTTTCCTAGAAGTTGCTTTATGAAAGTTGGAGCACCTATGTTGGGTGCATATATATTTAGGATAGATATTTCTTGTTTATGGAGTGAACTTTTTTATCATTATGTTGTGGCCCTCTGTTTCTTTTTTAATTTTGAGAGCTTAAATGGCATTTTGTCTGAAATTAGGATCGCGTCTCCTCCTTTTTTTGTGTTCTATTAACCTGAAAATTTGTGTCCCATCCTCTTACTTTGAGTCTGTGCATGTCCTTTCTAGTGAGATGGGTCTCTTGAAGGCAATATATTGTTGCCTGGTGATATTTTATTTATTTTGCCATTCTGTGTCTTTTCAGTGGTGCATTTAATCCATTCACATTCAGGCTAATTATTGAAATGTGAGAGTTCGTCCCTATCAGAGTTCTTATAGAGTTGTTGTTCTTCCACTTGTTTTTTTGTCTTTCTTTTGGTATTGGGGTTGGTTCATGTGTATTTTATTCCTTTTCCTGTACTCTTGTGAAGAAGGTTGTTCTTTTTTCCTTTTCTTCCGTGTTTATTACTTTCTTAAGTGTTTCATGTAGGGGTGGTTTGGTGGTAGTGTAACTTCTTAGGGATTACATATTTGGGAAAGATTTTAATTCTCCCTCACTGATGAAGTTTAACTTGGCTGGGTTGATTATTCATGGTTGAAATTGTTTATCTTTTAGGACTTTGAAGATAGGGCTCCAAGCTCTCCTAGGCTGCAGGGTTTCTGTAGATGAATCTGCTGCTATTCTAATTGGTTTTCCCTGGTAGGTGATCTGGCCTTTTTCTCTTGCTGCCTTTAGGATTTTTTCTTTTATGCCTACTTTGTTTAGGTGAATTATTATGTGTTTAGGAGTTGCTCTTCTCATTTGTTGTCTTGCAGGGGTTCTCTGAATCTCTTGTGTTTGAATTTTTTGTATCAGTGATTAGATAAGGGAAAGTATGCCTAACACCGTTATTCCAGAAATAAATTCAGTTGTGTAATCATTAAACTGTATAACACAGCTTAAAAAAACTCTTTTTCAGTTGAGATATTATACATTTACTTGACATTTTTATCAAATAGAAAGAATGGGTGACCAAAGAAATGATTATCCATTATATTCCTCCTCTTATATCCACAAGTTAGTCTTTCTATTTCTTCAACCTCAAAACAACTTTCCTTTCTAAGTCGTACATCAAAAATGATAAGAATAGTATTTTAAATAATTGCACCAAGCATAAATTTAGGTTACAAAAGCATTGTATTTTTATAAATTACCTTAAGAATGAATGAGTTCTGCCATGCTCGGTGGCTCAGCCTGTAATCCCTGTGCTTTGGAAAGCTGAGATGAGTGGATTGCCTGAGCCCATGGGTTCGAGACCCGCCTGGGCAACTTGGCAAGACCTCATCTCTAAAATAAAATCAAAAAGTAGCTGGGTGTGGCAGCACACACCTGCAGTTCCAGCTACTTGGAAGGCTGAGGCGGAAGGATCGCCGGAGCCTAGCGAGTCGAGGCTGCGGTGGCTGGGAGCATGCCACTGCACTCCAGTCTGGGTGGCAGAGTGAGAATCCAACTCAAAAAAAAAAAGAATGAATGAGTAAAGCTAGTAACATATAGCTAATGTTCCATTGATAGTAGATACTAGAGTTCTACAAATTATAGGAGGAAATTTATGAAGACATTTGGCTATATAATAATAACTTATAGGTACCATTGTCCTCAAAACTCATATTCAGTTGAACTCCAGAGAAACAAAATAAACCATGAATAGTATACTTGAAAAATTCTTGCTCTTACCTGAATAATTCTTGTATTGTGTATAGTCTGGATCCTTTATTATACTTTTTCGATGAACAGCTGTCAAGTGTTTTATGTCAGTCTCAATAAAAATAAGATTTTCAAAACATTTTGAAAGGAAAGCTGCAACATATATCTGTGTCTACGTGTATGTGTTGGTCTGTATGTATGTATGAATAGTGATAGCTATCATTGGTTATTAAAATAATTATTTTTTTAAAAACTGGTCTAGATTGCATAATCATGAAACCTTAGACTTGGAAGCATTCTTAGCAATTGTATCAACTTTTTATTGAAGCCTAGAGAAATTTATTAATTTGAGCAAAAATAGATTTACAGGTAATGACAAAGCATATGCAGAAATGGATGCCTCATAATTCTCAACCAGTGTTTTTCCATACTGTGCTGTCTCGTATGCAAACTGATATTATCCTAAGAGTTTATGATAAGAAAATAATTTTCAAATGTACATTAAAAGCATCAATGTGCCATTGATAGTAAATACCAGAGTTCTACAAATTACAGGAGGAAATTCATGAAGACATTTGGCTATGTAATAATAACTTATAAGTACAGTTGTCTTCATAGACTCATATTTAATTGAACTCCAGAGAAGCTAAATATACTATGAATAGAATACTTGAAAAGTTCTTGCTCTTACCTGCCTGACTCTTGTGTTGTGTATAGATTGGATCCTTTGTTATACTTTTTCGATTAATATCTGTCAAGCGTTTTATGTCATTCTCTATAAAAATAAAAGATTTCCAAATCATTTTGAAAGGTAATGGATATACTTGGTGAGGTGGAACATAATTTTATTCACAAGTCAACTTGTCAACCTTGTTTTTTTTTAGTCACAGAAAGTTATCACGAGGAAGAAATTCCATGTATCTTCTAAGGATATTTTAGCCCTCATTTAGGTTATGTAACTGTAAGTTAAGTGGCAGCAATAACAGAAAAAATAATAATAATCTTGAGCACTGGGAAGAAGTGCCCTCTTCAGTCCATTTAGAACATAGACTTTGTAGTTGGAGAGGAGGAAATGAGTAGATTTGCATTAAAACCAACATTGAGATTGGATCTATTTCTATTTGAGTTTTTATATCATTTGAAACTTTTACTTGATTTTCAAACTACTACTAGGATCAATGACAAAAAATTCAAAATTAATACAGGGGAATTTATATTAACCATTGAATAATCAGGACTGGTGAACCTGGGTCACTTATTTTCGGGCCTCAAGTTTTGTAGGTGAAATTTGATTTTAGCAGAGCATGTAGTTTGAAAATATGTAATGACCCAGACACCATACAGTTGAAGTTTTGCCTTGGAGAAGTGGCTGAGTACATGATTAAATTTTAAGGCTGTTTCAGGACCTTGCCATCCCATATATATCCCCCCCACAATCTGTATAGAGATGTAAACCATTTGGGGTATCATAACCAGAATGAACAAACACATAAGATTGGCAGAACAAGTTATTAAAATTAATTATAAAAATAATAATTATTTTAAAATTTATAAAAATATAATTATAAAATAAATAATAAAATTATTTATAAATATTTTGTTGGAATAATAAATAACTGGGGGATATTAGCAGATATGTTTAACTTCTTCAATTATATCACCAACTGGTATAGACAAGGAGTACTGATTCATTTGTATTAAGCAGGCAATGGTTTCTTACATAGCCAAGGAGGGAGAACAGTATCTGGAGACAAGCTTAAGCACTTGGAACACAAAAACATATGCTGGAGAACTTATATCTAATAAAAGTCATAATTTTCCTCCTTCATAACATCCTACCAGTACTTTAAATCTCTTTTTAAAACTTGCTTTGATTTTATTGAGCTTTAAAAAATGTGTAATATAACATATAATTATATCATGTGGTTTTTAAATATATTCACAGAGTTGCTAAACAATCACCATGGTTATTTTTAGAATCTACCACAGACTTTTAGTAACTAATTTCTAGTGAAATATATAAGCATTACTCCTATGCCGCTCTATAGGAGTGACTCTTCCTGACTTTTGTGTTAGTGTTATACCTATAAATATTAAAAACATAGTTATAATTACTTCTTTATATAACTTAACACCCTTTAAAGAAGCTGAGGAAACAAAGAAAAACAAGTATATACAATGTTTGTTAGATTAACAGTTTTATTTATAATCTCTGGCTCTTTTCATCATTTCCTGTGGATTTGAGCTATCATCTCTTGCCATTTTCTTTTTCCACAGTATTGTTGCTCCCGCCTATTTCCTTTGTGCTGCTATTGTCAAATGTATTACAAATCTATATGTTGTAAGCCCAACAAAACAACTATATACATGGTGTTCTGTAAAATTACATTAAATCAATTAAGATAAGAAAAAACATAATATGTATTTGTATAGTCTTTAGTACTAGAATTATTTTCACTAATGCTCTTTTTATATGAATTTGCATTACTGTGTGAGAAAACTTGCTTTCAGACTGAAGAACTTTCTTAAATAATATTTGTAAATTGGCCTGATACCAACAAATTCTTTAATTTTTATTTATTTAAAATTATTTTTATTTGAATTTCATTTTTAAAAACAATTTTGAAGATTCTAAGATTCTTGGTTGACAGTTTTTTCTTGTAGTCCTTTGAATATGCCATCCTACTGCCTTCTTATCTCCATAGTTTATGATGCTATGTCACATATTAATAACATTGGGATTGACTTTTATATAGTTACAGACATGCACTACATAATAATGTTTTGGTCAAAAATGTACCACATTTTTGTTCAAAAATAAATTTAGTATAGCTTAAGTATACATGTTTATAAAATCTACAGTATTGTAAAATAATGTCCTGGCTTACACATTCACCCACCAACTCAACCAGAGCAATTTCTAGTTCTGTAAGTTTCATTCATGATAAGTGCCTTATACAGGTGTACTATTTTTTATCTTTTATACCTTATTTTTTGTTCCTTTTCTATGTTTAGATATGTCTAGATACACAAATGCTTATCATTGTGTTACCATTGCCTACAGTATTTAGTCAGTAACATGCTGAATAGTTTGTAGCCTAGGAGAAATAAATTATATAATCTAGTATGGTGTACAGCAGGTTATACCAGCTAGGTTTGAGTAAGCACACTATATGATGTTTGCACAATGATGCAATCTCATAAGGACATATTTCTCAGAATATTCTGCTAAATCTATTCTCGAGGTCCTTTAGTACATTTTTTATTAAGTTATTATTTTATCAACTCTAGAATTTCCTTTTTACATGCATTAAAACATCATACTGTATCCCATAAATATGTATAATTATTATATGCAAATTACAAAAAAAAAATTTTTTAAATAATGGTTTGTAACTCTGTTGATATTTTATATCTGGTGAGACACTGTCATTATATCCTCCTTTCATACTTAAGCACAGGTTCCATTAATTTTTAAAGATATTTATAATAACTGCTTTGTAGCCATTACCTGCTAGATCAAATATCTGGGATCCTCATATGTTGTTTTTTTTTTTTTTGAGTTGGAGTCTCACTCTGTCGCCCAGACTGGAGTGCAGTGGCCACTCCCGGCCACAGCAGCCTCGACCTGCTGGGCTCTGGTGATCCTTCCGCCTCAGCCTTCCAAGTAGCTGGAATTACAGGCATGCGCTACCACGCCCAGCTGATTTTTTGATTTATTGTAGAGATGAGGTCTCTCTGCCCAGGCGGGTCTCGAACCCGCGGGCTCAGGCAATCCACTCACCTCAGCCTCCCAAAGGCGCGGGATTACAGGCTGAGCCACGGAGCCCGGCCCTCATATGTTTTTAATAACTGCTTTATTCCTGTGGATGGGTAACATCTTATTGCTATTTGGCATGTCTCATTGTATTTTGCTAAATCTAGTCTTTCTAGATAATATGTTATAGCAAATCTGCATACTGATTTCCTCTTTTCAGCTTCCAATCTTGTTGTTGTGTGTCTGTTTATTTGTTAGTTATTTGGTTGGATTTTTTCTATTTTACTGAAGTCTCCTTCCCTGCATATGAAACTTCCAATGTTATTCCTCTGTGGGCACAGCCTTGGGCATACATATAGTCACTTTTAGATAAGAGTTGTTTTATCAGGGCTTTCTTTATCTGCTTCTTTCTCTAGTCTCTGTTAGCCCCTTACTGCTTTTGGTATCACAATGAGAAAAAAAAATTTTTTTAAATTTGATTCGGGGTCCCACTCTGTTGCTCAGACTGAAGTGTGATGGCACAACCAGGGATAACTACTGCCTCCACTTCCCGGGCTCAGATGATCCTTCTGCCTCAGCCTTCCAAGTAGCCATGGCTACTAGAGTGCACCACCATTCCTGGCTCATTTTTTTCATTTTTTTGAAGAGACAAAGTCTTGCTATGTTCCCTAGGCTGGTCTTGAACACCTGGGCTCTAAGAATTCTTTCACCTTAACCTCCCAAAGTAATAGGATTATAGGGATGAGTCACCATGCTCAGACAAAAAATTAAGGAGAAATATTTCACTGTTTCACCAGAAAAAAGGCAGTAGTATAATTTATGAATTATACAACAAAAAGGAAGTAGCTGAAATATAATCAATTTGCCTGATATTGTAACCATATAGACAAAATGGATAACCAAAAAAAAAAAAATTATCAATTATATTTTTCTTCTTATTATGGTCATAAGCTAACATTTGTTTTTGCAAATACAAAGAAACTTTTCTAACTAGCCAGAAATAGAAAAAAAATCTGAATAGCATTTGAAATACTTCCACAACCATATTCTAAGACCACTATAGCATTAGATTTTTGTAGGCCATGTTGTAAATAAGCCCTAAAGCTAATTTTCCATTGATTATAAATACTAGAGTGCAACTAATTATAGGAGGGAATTCATTAAGACTTTGTTACTTAATAATATATAGGTAGTCATCATTAAAGACCTGTTCTTAATTAAACTCCAGAGAAGATAGATAAATTACAAGAAGAATTTTAAAATTCTTATTCTTACCATAGTGACTCTTCGATTGTGTTGTATTTGGACTCTTTGTTATACCTCTTCCAATTATATCAGTCAAGCGTTCTACATCAGAGTCTATACAAGTAAACAGTTTTCAAAACATGTATAATTAGTATTATCCTAATTAGTATTTTTCATTAGAGTACAATAATTTTAATAAAATGTACAGACTGAAGCAGCAGAAACTTAATTGGAAGGGCTACTATGAATGAAAGTCTTCATAAAATAGGTCTGTTGAGGCTTAAATATGTTCACTAATTTTACCAAGTATACATAGCAAATAATAACAAAACTGATGCACAGGCTGATGGCACATAATATCTAAACCATTGCTTTTTCCATATAATACAAATTCGCACACAAACTTAGATCATCCTTGATAGTTTGTGGTAATAACATAACTTTCAAATGTACAGTTAAATAATACACATATTAGAGGGATAGATCTGGTAAGATGAAACATTTTTCCATAAGTCAAGTTTCACATATAGTTATTATAACTCACAGAATATTATCATAAAATAAAAATTCTTTGACTCATCCATAAATATTTTAGTAGTCTTTTTAAGGTATGTAATGTAAATTAAACAGGCATCAGAGAAGAAAAAAATAACAAGTAACTCATTTAATGAGAAGTTGCTTCTCAAGTCTTCTAAGCATATAGACTTAGTGGAATGGGAAGGAGAAAATGAGAATATTTAAATTAGTACCAGAATTACACCTAGATATTAGTTTCAAAATCCAAGAAAAAGTATAAATCACATAAAAACTCAATTGGAAAGGGACATAATCCCTTTTTTCATGTTAATATAACATATAGGTACTGTTGTTATTAAAGATCCATATTTAATGAAATGCCAGAGAAGATAAATAAGCTGTAAGTAAATTCTGAAAATTCTTCTTACCAGGTTGACTCTTTAATTGTGTCTTCATTTGACTCTTTATTATACCTCTTCCAGTTGTATCATTCAAGTGTTCTATATCAGTCCCTGTTAAAGCAAACAGATTTCAAAACACACTTCTAAGGTAAATATTAATGTGTGTGTGTGTGTGTGTGTGTGTGTGTGTGTGTGATAACAAAAATGAAAATAAGATCTATTAGAAAGAATTTCTTATTAAAAAAGAGATAAAGATGGTGACAGAACAGGTTGGACTGAGAGTCTCTGCAAAAGCGGGTGTCCATAAAGACTCTTTGTGTGAATGGGTGTGTGCCAGTGGGTGAGTGAAAGTCCATCTGAGGGAAAACTCGGGTTCATGCACCTGGGGATCTCCTCCAGAGATGACTGCAACTCCCCACCACCCTGAGATCGGAGCTCCCTGTATGCCAGATCATCTGCTGTTTTGGGGGCTCTCCTAAGAAGAGGCAGCGGAAAGCAGCTGATCCTCACCACCTGGCATCTGGCCCGTACCATCAGCTGTGATGGCAGAGCAGCATGATCCTCAGGATCCATGGAGAAGGCAGGGGAAAGTTGGAAAGGAGCCCCGCCACTGGTGAGGAAATGCAGACCAGAGTCATTTTCTCTGTCCTGAGACCAGGCAGAGACCTGCATTGCCACACCCAGCTAACCCCAACCTCCAACCTGGAACTTAGAGGTTATCTACTCATAAAACTTGGAGAGACAGATGCCCCTCCCCCACACCAGAACAGGCAAAAGCATGTCAGACTTGAGTGGGAGACTTAACAACAGCATAAGCAAGCTGGGTGAGTTCAGGTCTGATCCACCCTCCTCCCACAGTAGTCCATGGGGTACCTGACCCATGCTGAGAGCAACCCTATCAGCCTGCACTGAGAGCAGATAGGAGGGGCTGGAAACCAGAGCTGAAAGGAAGTTGGAGTTACAAGAATGATCTCAGAATGAGTTTTGTTTGTTTGCTTTAAGCTCGTTTTTCTGTTCGTTTTTTATTTTAGTGTTTTTTCCTCTTCTCACTTTATTTCTGTTTTTGATTACATTTTCATACATGCCTTGTTTCTGCTATTTTAATGTTGCTTATATTAGACTTCCTGTTTGTGTATTTTTGAGGGAAAGTACATCAATAGGGCTGTTTTTGTTAGTTTGTGTGTTTGTATTATTGTCTGTAAGTTTTTGTTTTTAAAACTTTTCTGTCTTTGTTTGTGTCTGTTTTCATTTCTTAGTTGGTACACCTATCTGTTTTCCCTCTTCTTCTTCTCTCTCTCTCTCTCTCTCTCTCTCTCTCTCCACCTTCCTCTCTTCCTCCTCCTTCCTTTTCCCATACTTTTCCTTTTTCTTACCTCATTTTGCCTTCAGGGCAAACCTATAACCTCACTGCATAAAGAGATGGTAAGGTGGTGGGAAGTGGGTTCCAGGCGGCCAAACACACTTGTTAGTGGATACCAGCATCTGCAGATAGCTTCTGAATCACAACTCCTCCCTCAATTAAATCTCAAAACTGCAAAAAGTACAGCTCCTCCACCCACAGTCCAACTTCAGAACTGAACAAAGCCAGGGGAGATACATAAAGAAGAATAAGAGATTGAGCAAACAGAAGTAAAAGCTGCTCCCTCATCCCTGAACAACAGAATTAAAGGAGAGTTTTAAAAAAGGGGCAGAAGGGGGGAAGAAAATCTACACAAATGAAGAAAAACCAAAGGAAGAATATGAGTCTCACACAGACCCCTGGAAGGTCAATCACTGAGAATACAGAATTTGGAACACAAACAATGAAGAACTCCCAGAATGACTAGTCTCAAACCACAAACCCACGTATCAAGATATTAATAGAGAGAATAAATAGAAATATAGAAATAAGGAGAGACAAGAAGAATGAAGGAGTTGATAACTGAGAAAACAGCAATAAAGAATACAGTGAATGAAATAAATAATAAACTGATAAGTATGGAAAGCAGAATGAAGCAAGTAGAAAAAAGATTCTCAGAGCTTGAGGACCAAAATATGAAACTAACCAGAACTGTTAAAAACATAGAAAAGAAGCTTTAAAAGACAGAACAAAATGTCCAAGAGATGAGCAATTATTTCAGGAGGCTGAACCTAAGATAAATTAGAATCCCTGAGGCAGATAGAGAGACAGAGATCACCCTGGAACAAATGTCCCATGAAATTATCCAAGAAAACTTCCTTCATTTCATCATGATGCAACTATTCAAACACAAGAGATTCAGAGAACACCTGCAACACAACAAATGTGAAGACCAACTCCTAAACACATAGTAATTTGCCTACACAGAGTAAGTATAAAAGAAAAAACCTAAAGGCAGCAAGAGAGAAAGGTCAGATTACCTACCGGGGAAGTTGAATTAGAATAGCAGCAGACTTATCAACAGAAACATTTCAGGCTAGGAGAACTTGGAACCCAATCTTCAAAGTTCTCAAAGACAAGCATTTTAACCCCAAATTACCTACCCAGCGAAGCTAAGCTTCATCAATGATAGAGAATTAAAATCCTTCCCAGACATTCAATCCCTAAGAGTTTATGTTGCTTCCAGACTAGCTTTACAAGGAACACTTAATAAAGTATTAAACACAGAAGAAAGAAAAAAAAGAATGACAATGCCCTAACCTAGAATGCAAGAAAAAGATTGAAAACACACATGCATCAACCCAAAAATCAAAAGAAAGACAACACACAAATAAATAAGCAAACAGCAGCAACGACAACAAACTCTATAAGAACCTCATGACAGGGATAAACTCTCACACCTCAATAATTAGCCTGAAAGTGAATGAAAAATGTACCACTGAAAAGACTTAGAAAGACAAAATGGATAAAATATCATGAGACAACAATATATTGTCTCGAAGAGATTCATCTCAGCAGAAAGGACACTCACAGACTCAAAGTAAGAGGATGGGAAACAAAATTTCAGGTGAATGGAACACAAAAGAAAGCAGGAGTCATGATCTTAATATCAGACAAAATACCCTTTAAGCTATTAAAGAGTTAAAGAGACATGGAAAGTTACTACATAATGATAAAAGGTTCAAACTATCAACAAGAAGTATCCATCCTAAACATATATGTACCTAACATAGGACCACCAACTTTCATAAAGCAGCTTCTTTTAAACTTAAAAAATATGCTGACTCTAACAATATCATAGCTGGGAACTTAAATACCCCACTCACAACCCTAGACAGATAATCAAGACACAAAATCAACAAGGAGATTTGGGACCTCAGTGTGATGCTTGAGCAAATGGACTTAATTGATACCTATCGAACATTCTAGCAAACAACCATGGAATATACATTCTACTTATCACCACATGGAAAGTATTCTAAGATCTACCACATTCTTGGCCATAAATCAAGCATAAAAAAATTCCATAAGGCTAAAATACTGCCATGCACCTTCTCAGACCACAGTGGAATAAAAATAAATATCAACACCAACAAAACTCCCCCCAAACTCATAAAGACATAGACACTAAATAGCATGCAGCTAAGCAACTCCTGGGTCAACATGGGAATCAAAATAGAGACTAAAAGATACCTAGAAATAAGTGAAAAAGAAGAAACATCTTACCAAAACTTGTGGGATGCCATGTAAACAGTACTAAGAGGGGAATTCATATCTCTATGAACAAAAGTGAAAAAATGGAAAGATCACAAATTAACAGCCTAACAAACCACCTAAGGAAGCCGTAAAAGCAAGATCACCAACATCTTAACTTCAGCAGAAGAATCCAGATCACCAAATAAAAGCCCAACTTTGGGACATAGAAGACAAAAGTAAAATACAAAAAAATCAATGAAACAAAAAGCTAGTTTTTTGAAAGGACAAACAAGATTGATGGACCCCTAGCTAGACTAATAAGAAAAAGAGAGAGAAAGCCCAAATAAACACAATCAGAAATGCAAAAGATCAAGTCACAACTGACCATGAAGAAATACAAAAGATTATCAGAGACTACTGTGTACACTTGTATGGAAACAAACTTGAAAACCTAAAGGAAATGGAGGACTTTCTGACATCACACAACCTCCCCAAGTTTAAACAAGAAGAAATGAGGCCCTCCATAGACTAATAACAATCCAGGAAATTGACTATGTCATAAGAAAACTACCTACAAGAAAAAAAAAGACCTGGACCAGATGACTTTCTAGCAGAATTCTACAAAACATACAAGGAGGAACTGACATCAATCCTATTGAAAGTATTCCAGACGGTTGAGAAAGATGGAACTCTCTCCAAATCATTTTATGAAGCTAACACCACATAGATATCCAAACCAAGTAAAGATCCAACAAAGAAAGAAAACCACAGGCCAATTTCCTTTGTAAACATAAGATGCTAAAATTCACAACATGAACCTAGCAAACTGGATCCAACAACACATCTCAAAAATCACCCAATATGACCAAGAAGGCTTCATCCCCAGGATGCAGGGCTGGTTCAACATCCACAAGATCATAAATGTAATTAAATAATCAACAGATGTAAAGAAAAAAACTGCATAATTATATCATTAGGCATGGAAAAAAGCTTTTGATAAAATCCAGCACCCCTTATTGATAAAAACTCTCGAACATCTAGGCATAGATGGAACATACCTTAAAATAGTAAGAGCCATCTACGAGAAACCCACAGCCAACATACTGTTTAACAGACAGAAATTGGAACAATTTCTCCTGAAAACTGGAACAAGAC
Organism: Carlito syrichta; assembly: GCF_000164805.1. Taxonomy (NCBI): domain Eukaryota; kingdom Metazoa; phylum Chordata; class Mammalia; order Primates; family Tarsiidae; genus Carlito; species Carlito syrichta. The sequence goes on along the minus strand of NW_007079037.1, from coordinate 4,788 downwards.
AAGGATGCCCACTCTCACCCCTCCTGTTCAAACATAGTCTTGGAAGTCCTAGCTAGAGCAATCAGACAAGAGAAGGAAATCAGGAGTATCCAAATAGGAAAAGAGGAAGTCAAGTTATCCTTCTTTGCAGACACATGATTCTATACCTCAAAAGTCCAAGAGAATCTGTCAAAAACATCCTTGCACTGATAAAGGACTTTGGCAAAGTCTCAGCGTATAAAATAAATGTGTAAAAGACAGTCACATTTCTATACACCAACAATAAACAAACAGAATCCCAAATAAAAAGCACAATCTCATTCACAATAGCCACAAAAATATGAAATACCTTGGCATCTTTCTAAACAGAGACGAGAAAGACCCTTACAAAGAAAACTACAAAACATTGCTCAAAGAAATCAAAAATGATACAAACAAATGGAAAAATATTCCATGCTCATGGATTGGAAGAATCAACATTGTTAAGATGTCCTTCCTACCCAAGTCAATCTAAGGATTTACTGCAATACCCATTAAATTATCAGCAGCATTCTTCTCAGACCTGGAAATGACTACATAGGTATTCAAATGGAAACATAAATGACCACGAATATCCAATAGAATCCTCAGCAAAAGAAACAAAGCATGAAGTATCACACTCCCAGACTTTAAACTTTATTATAAAGCTACAATAATCAAAACAGCCAGGTATTGGTATAAGAACAGGCATATAGAGACCAACAAAACAGAATAGAGATTCCAGAAGCAAAACCTCAATTTCTCAACCAAGTCTTCTTCAACAAGGCCTCCACCATCAACCACTGGGGAGGGGATAACCTATTCAGTAAATGGTGCTGGGAAAACTTTCTGACCACATGCAGAAGATTAAAACAAGACCCCTATCTATCTCTATACACAAAAAACAACTCTAAATGGATCAAAGACCTAAACATAAAACCTCAAACTATAAGAATCTTAGAAAATGCAGGAGGCAGCTTTATGGAAATTGGAACTGGCAACCAATTCCTGATCAAAACCATAAATGCCCATGCCCTAAGAGATAAGATAGGTAAGTGGGACCTCATCAAACCGACAAACTTCTGTAAATCCAAGGAAATCTTCAAGAGAGCAGGGAGACAGCCCACAAACTGGGAACAAATATTTGCCAACTGTATGTCTGACAAAGGTCTAACATATAGGAATTCAAACATGCTGAAAAGAAGAAAACAAATAGCTCCATTACAAAGCGGGTTAAAGGACACCTGAGCTGTGGCGGTGGCGGCGGCTCCTGCGCTCGGGCTGGGCTGGGCACGGCGCCGCCCAGGTACTCGTGACCAAGCCAGGTGTGCGCGGGTGTCAGTGCTCCCAGGGCTTGGACGCGCCTGATGCGCCTAGCAGGGGAATCATCCTGAAGTGAAATGTCTTATAGATGGGGCGAAGACCTTCAAACACTGCATAACAAGAAAAGAATTTGGTGAATAAATGTCCTGCAGCTGCTTGATAACTCACTGACAAAGAGTTCCACTTCCAGAAGTATTTTAAAGAAAAAAGGGAAGAAAAGAAGAGGTTGTATTGAATACTACTGGCTTCCTACTATCATTATTATTTCCTTCAATTAATTATTATATACACATTACATTATAGATGAGAAAATTTGTCATAGTTTCATGCTTAGAAGTCATTTCATGGAGTCTTTTCTTAAAGAAGTTAGGATTAAAAAAATTCTGCATTTAC
>NW_007079037.1:0-1706 GCF_000164805.1 Carlito syrichta | reverse complement strand
CCCAGCCAAGCTAAGCTTCATCAGTGAGGGAGAATTAAAATCTTTCCCAGATATCCAATCCCTAAGAACTTATGCAGCCACAAAACCATCTCTACATGAAACACTTAAGAAAGTACTAAACACAGAAGAAAAGGAAAAAAGAACAACGTTCTTCACAAGAGTACAGGGAAAAGAATAAAATATACACGAACCAACCCCAAAACCAAAAGAAAGACAAAAAAAAAAAAAGAAAAAGAAAAAAGAAAAAACCAAGTGGAAGAACAATAACTCAATAAGAACTCCATGATAGGGATGAACTCTCACATTTCAATAATTAGTCTGAATGTGAATGGACTAAACGTATCACTGAAAAGACATAGAATGACAAAATGGATAAAATATCACCAGGCAACAATATACTGCCTTCAAGAGACCCATCTCACTAGAAAGGACATACACAGACTCAAAGTTAAGAGGATGGGAAACAAATTTTCAGGCGAATGGAACACAAAAGAAAGGAGGAGTCGCGATCCTAATTTCAGACAAAATACCATTTAAGCTATCAAAAATTAAAAAAGATACAGAGGGCCACTACATAATGATAAAAGGTTCATTCCATCAACAAGAAATATCTATCCTAAACATATATGCACCCAACATAGGCGCACCAACATTCATAAAGCAACTTCTAGGAAAACTAAGGAAAGACATTGACTCTAACACCATAATAACTGGGGACTTTAATACACCACTCACAACCTTAGACAGATCATCAGGACAAAAAATCAGCAAGGAGATCCGGAACCTCAATGAGACTCTGGACCAAATGGACTTAATTGATACCTATAGAACACTCCATCCAAAGACCACAGAATACACATTCTACTCATCACCACATGGAACATATTCTAAGATCGACCACATAATTGGACACAAATCAAGTATAAGCAAATTTAAAAGGACTGAAATTCTGCCATGCACCTTTTCGGACCACAGTGGAATAAAAATAAACATTGACACCAACAGAGTCCCCCCAAAACCCACAAAGACATGGACACTAAACAGCATGATGCTAAATAACTCCTGGGTCAATGATGACATCAAAATAGAGATCAAAAGATACCTGGAAACAAATGAAAATAAAGAAACATCTTACCAAAATCTCTGGGATGCCTTAAAAGCTGTAATAAGAGGGGAATTTATATCCCTACAAACACACATGAGGAAAATGGAAGGAACAGAAATTGACAACCTAACAAGCCACCTAAAGAAGCTGGAAAAGCAAGACCACAAAACCCTAATTTCAGCAGAAGAATCCAGATCACCAAAATAAAAGCCCAAATCCAGGACATAGAAGACAAAAAGATAATACAAAAAATCAATGAAACAAAAAGCTGGTTCTTCGAAAGGGTAAACAAGATTGATGGTCCTGTAGCTAGACTGACCAAGAAAAAACGAGAAAAAAACCAAATAAGCATAATCAGAAACACAAAAGATGAAGTCACATCTGACCCTGAAGAAATACAAAAGATCATTAGAGACTACTACGTACACTTGTATGGAAACAAACTTGAAAACCAGAAGGAAATGGAAGACTTTCTGACATCACACAACCTACCTAGGTTGGAACAAGAAGAAATTGAGACCCTAAATAGACCAATAACAATCAAGGAAATCGACCACGTAATAAGAAAACTTCCTACAAAAAAAAGCCCTGGTCCAGATGA
>NW_007079036.1:0-541 GCF_000164805.1 Carlito syrichta | reverse complement strand
CCCCTTTCTAAATATAGGAATTTACTTACAAAAAATTATTACATTTTTTAATCTTACATGTTTAAACTTCAGTCACACCTGTGATGTATTATGAGAAAAAACTACACGGAGTGAGATGCTTTTTCCATTGCTCAGAACAGTTTTTGAACTAGTCCACCTTGAAGCCTTTTAGAGTATCTGCCTTTTGTTCATCTGTTTGACCTCTTCCACATCATCAAAATATTTCCCTTTGAGGACTTTTTTATCCAGAGAAACAATAAAAAGTCACTTGAAATCAGGTGAATGGGGAGGGTGGGCATGGAAGTCATGCCGTTTTGGGTAAAAACTGCTGAGTACTCAGGGAAGTGTGGCAGGTGCACTTGCAAATCACATTTCATGAAATGGGCAAGCACGTTGAAAGATCCTCCAAAAAAATAATTACCTGAAGCAGAGCGCAGCCTCTTCCAACTGTGAAAGGGAAAGGAAGCAGCCTCTGTCCCTGGAATTATACGGGGGGAAGATGAAAGAAATGACTTCAGCCTTGAAACAGGCGTTACTCCCT
>NW_007079035.1:0-849 GCF_000164805.1 Carlito syrichta | reverse complement strand
CCTTTTTGTCATTTCCTCGCCAGCATCTGTTGTTTTTGGAATTATGGATGATAGCCATCCCGACTGAACTTAGGTGACCTCTCAATGTAGTTTTCATTTGCATTTTTGGATGACTAATGAGGCTGAGCTTTTTGAAATGTCTTTGGTGGCTGCGTGTGTGTCTGTTGTTGAGAAGGGTCTGTACATATCGTTTGCTCACTTTGAAATGAGGCTGTTTGTTTTTTCCTTGTCAGCATGTGGGAGTTACTAGCAGATCCTTGATGATCATCCTTTATCAGTTGCACATTTGCAAATATTTTTTTTCCAGTCGGCGGCTTCTTTTTCTCTTTTTGGAGTCAGGGCCTCACTCTGATGAACAGAGTGGAGTAGAGTGGTACAATCATACCTGACCACAGGGTGGACCTCCTGGGCTCAGGCAATCCTCCCAGACAGCGACAAATACAAGCCTGTATCTCCATGCCCAGCTCACTGATGACATTTTGGAGATAGAGATGAGGCTGCCTGATGTTAGACAGTCGCGTCTCCAAGTCCTGGCTCCAGCAATCTTCCGTCCTCAGTCTGCCAAAGTGCTGGACGAGAGATGGGAGATTCCAGACCTGGCCTACCCTTAGCAGGAGTCGTTCTGGTGCACAATGAAGTGTGCTTTGCTTGCTGGGATACGCTTCCTAGCTGTCCATAGCCAACGATTTCGCTTGCTTTTCTTATGGAGCTATGAGTCTCCTTTACTTCTCACCACGAATATTCACCCCTCAACCTTGCGGAAAGCACCCTTGGATTTGTTCTTGCCACATACTCTCCTTGAACAGTAGCCAACCCTTTTAGTGTAATTTCAGAGGGCTGTGATCATAC
>NW_007079034.1:0-1494 GCF_000164805.1 Carlito syrichta | reverse complement strand
TGTGCATAACAACATTATCACAAGAATCACAGAGACAGGGAGGGCAAGTGCATTCATAGGAGGGCAGGTAGGGTGGAGTCAAGTACGATTGAATATGTGGGTCTGCAACTCATGGCTGAGATCTGGATCATAGATATGGATTTGGGAGCCTCCTGGTTAAGGCCCAGGGGTTAAGTAAGGTTCTCTGAGGAGGGTGCATGTGTTGAGGTGAGGGGCAGAAAATAACTCATAAAAGTATGGAGGTTAGCAGGGGGGCAAAAGAAGAAATTAAGAGAAAGATAGGTGAAGAAGGAGTGACAGGAGACACAAAAGAAACCTTCAGAAGGGGTTGCATCAGTGACAGCAGGTGTCAGGGTCAGGCACAAAGGCCAGATGTAGGCACCTGTAGTAGAAGATAGTAAGGTCCCCTGGAGCCAAAGGACCAAACTGTGTTTCTGGGGCTCTAGTTTATGAAATTAATTCTTTCAGTTCCCTAAATTCCAATCACCTCACGTGCTTATTTAAAATTCATGAATTTCGCTGCAACCTGGATGGAACTAGAGTCTATAATACTGAGTGACCTCTCACAAAAACAAAAATCCGAATATCACATGTTCTCACTCATATAATGGACCTTGAACATCCAATGCAATACTATGAGAAAATGACAGATGGTACTGGGAAACTATGGGGGGGAGGGGGATGGGATTAACAGTAGCAAATATCTGTCGAGGGATGGGAAAACACTTCTTATCTACAGGGTGCCTGAATGAAACGTCATTGTACACCTACCCTTAACTGTACCCCACAAAACCATAATAAAAACTACTGATTAATGAAAAAAAAAAAAAAAATTCAAATGTTGGACTTATTCCCATGCCTCGTGAATCAGAATATTTCTGGACAAGTTTCAGGAATTTTGACATGTTTTTCAAGAGATTCTGAAGTTTTAGGATGCTAGGATAGTATACGAGCTTTCTGCCTGAATTTTGAAGACCAAGAAATAAAAGGTGGGCTTAGAAAGAGAAAAAAATTCTGGCCTGAGAACTGTGGGTTGGAAAGTAGAAGCAGTCAATAGTAATACATGACAGAGTCAGGTGGATGCCAGGACCCACATTTCACTGGGAACATGCTTCTCTTCTGAAGAAAATACTAGAGCGCATTCAAAGAGACTTTCTGTGAGATGAAGAGAACAATCCACAGTTGCTCAAGTCCTTCAAGCCACAGTTGATGCATTTCAGTCATAAATGTTGACATGTGATGTGTAAGAAGATAGAGCTCTTCTCTCTACAGTGAAGACACCAAAGATACTTAAGCAAGGTAATAAAATGAATGTGGCTAGCGCACCAGAGAATAAAAGTATGAGGAAAACGATGATTACGCAGAGATGCTGGTAATCATTCAGATTGGTAACCTTAAGGACTTGGATGGAGATATCAGACTGGATCTCAAAGACCTTTGAGATAGAATTGGTGGATCATAGTAAATGATTGTAGGCAGTCATGTAAAGGGGAG
>NW_007079033.1:2341-3758 GCF_000164805.1 Carlito syrichta | reverse complement strand
GCTCGGAGGCAGGCAGCCATCTTGCTCCTGTCCGGCCCCACCCCCTCTGGGGTGAGCACCACCTGCTGGCGATTCAAGGTAACAACACCGAAACAGGAGAAACAAGCTTGATAAAGACATAGACCAAACTGCTGAAGGAAGGTTAATCTGAACTGTCCTTCACAGCAGATCAGGGGCAATTGACTCTAACTGCAAACTAATTTACCAGCTTGAAAAGAAAACTAGAAATCAGACCTGAAAGGACACTGGACTAAAACGAAAGGTCTCAGAGTGTGCTTCATTGATTCTATCAGTTTAATGACTTAATTCTATTCCTACTGTATTGTTCCCTTTTTTCTTTTTTCCTTTTCCTTTTCTTCTCTTTTCTTCTCTCTGTAAACCATATCTTTGTATAGAGGAACAGCACACTAACAAGGTGGTTGGTTAGCTTGTATATCAGCATCACTATATGTTTTATTTTTGTTTGTATGAGAGTTGGTTCGACTGTAGCTGTGGTCTATTGTTTTTATCTGTTTCAGTATAGGCCTCTCTCTCTATTTATTGGCACACTCGTTTGTTTCCCCCCTTACTCCTCTATCTCTCCACTCCCCTCTTCAACCCACTATCTGCTCCATTCTCTCCCCTCTGCTAACCACATTTTATTTCAGGGAGTAAACCTACAGCCCCACTGCACAGACAGATTCCAGGACAGTGGGAAGTGGGTTCCACATTATCCACACGCCTGTCAGTGAATACCAGGACCTGCAGACAGATTCTGAATCACAGCTCTCCCCTTAAATACATCTCAAAACTGCAAAAAGGACCACCTCCAACCTACAATGCAACTTCAGAATTGAACAAAGTAAGAGGACATACATAAAGAATAGGAGATTGAACAAACAGAAGTAAAACCAATCCCATTACCCCTGAATAACAGAATTAAAGAAGACGGTGACGTGGAGGGAGGGAAAAAGTAGAGAGGGGGAAAAAACCGCACAAATGAAGAAAAACCAAAGGAAGAATATAGGTCCTACACAGACCCCTGGGAAATCAGACACTGAGAAAACAGATTCTGGAACACAGACAATGAAGAGTCCCCAGAATGACTGGTTACATGCAACAAACCCAGACATCAAGACATTAATGGAGAGAATTTAAAAAATTGAGGGAGACAAGAAGAAAATAGGAAGGAGCTGTTGTCAGAAATGACAGCAGTAAAGAATACTGTGATGGAAATGAATGACAGACTAATAAGCATGGAAAGCAGAATGAGCCAAGCAGAAGAAAGAATCTCAGAGCTCGAAGACCAAAACACAGAACTAACCCAAAATGTCAAAAGCATAGAAAAGAAGCTCAAAAAGACAGAACAAAACCTGCAAGAGATGAATGATCACTTCAGAGACCAAACCTAAGAATATTGGGCTACCTGAGGCAGAAA